>NC_136494.1:62059238-62261738 GCF_053919585.1 Euprymna scolopes | reverse complement strand
CGAAGACTCTCTAACATCATATGTGTATAGATACTCCCTCAGGGGTTTGTCTATAAAAATGGTCCTGTGGCGATTGAAGTCATTTTTGAACTCATGGACTTTAAGCGTTTTAGGGAGTGGCACTCGTCTGACAAGATAGATAGATAGATAGATAGATAGAGAGAGAGAGAGAGAGAGAGAAAGAGAGGGGCGTTTATACAAGAATATGTGCATATGTATGGGTATACATATATATATATATATATATATATATATATATATATATATATATATATATATATATATATATATATATATATATATATACACACAATACGGTGAGAGCAAGAATCTCAAATTGAATTTCATTGAACAAACAGACCATTGTTAAGCCATGCAGATTTTAAGTAGGATTATGGAAAACGTTTGAACCTTTCCACGTTCAGAATATCGAACATTCGAAAAAGCTATAAACGTACATTTCCGTTTTGAGAAAGATTACATTGATGGATTGCCGAATTTGAAAGGAGGGAAAGAAAAAAAAAGGGTCGACACACTCGTTCGCTCGTTTCAAGGGCAACAACGGGGATTTACTTTAATCACCTTATCAGTGGAATAGACCAAGCAAATTAATTTCACATTCGAGATAATCGGCCCCGCGAGAATTGATCATTATTTGTGCTGCACTTACGGAAATGTTCATTAAAATTGATGGATTTTTGAGTTGGTTTTTATTTAGGTTGTTGTTTTCGCAACTCTTTATTGCATTAACGGTCAGAATTCGCTTTATAAATCTGCAACCGTCATGAGTTTTAAGATTTCGACGTCGAAATCTACAATAATTGCACCTCATAAATCATCGAATGCATTTGATGAATATTCAATTTGATAAAATAAAAACGAATCTAATTGTAGTTTCTATATATTAGTATTATCGTTTGTCACCGCCATAACAACCAGCACCACCACCACCACCACCACCTCCATCATCATCATCATCATCATCATCATCATCATCATCATCATCATCATCATCATCAATAATATATTCGCCTATGGAAATATCTTGGCACTTTATATGTGTTAAGTTTGCTAATAAACAATCAACCACTACCCTTACCCCTAAAATAGGATTTAATGAACGTGGAGGTGATCTCTTGAAAAACAAACAAATTATACACTATTTCTTTTAAGAGAAGGATTATTTCTCATGAGGATTGAACTTACACAACACTAACGCCGCACCAGGAAGAGCTAGTGCCTATACAGCTGGTCCCATGACAAAAGATCAGTGCTAAAGAACACAAACCACCTGAATGAAATATTTACTATATAATAATACTCAGTATTTCTTTTTACACGGATACGCATCATTTAGTACTGTCAATAAACAAAGGTGTTCAATGGAGCAAGAATGACAGCGAGCGTTCTAATATTTCCAACACAATCCATCTCTAGTGGTCACCATCGCAAATCTGTTTGGTTTATAACAACAATCGTTCGCCTCTCATTTTTCGCTGACAGTTTTAAGTTTTGTGACAGTTAACCTCCCCAGGATTCTAGTTCTCTCTGGCTCTTCCAGTGGGGAAATTGATAGACACACTATCATACTTCGATCATTCTAACATTTCACGAATATTTTGTTTGGTACACGCTGAGGTTGTTGCTGCTACATATGTTTACGTTGTTTGGCGACTTTATCATCTTTATTAGCATTAGCATATTCATCTTCGGCAGTAAAAGTAGTAGCAGTATATCCTATCAATAGCATTGTGATAAAAATCGGCAGTATACTTGTTAATTAATACTTACCATTACCATAATTAAAGGTATAAAAAGGAATAGTTTACTATTGTTTACATATAAAAGACTATTAACTTTAGTTAGTTGTCACTAAAGGTTAACATCATTCCGCATGAAGATTAACATAACATAACCATTTCATTTATTTAACTCTATTACTTAAGAACCCATTTATCTGCGTAGCATGAACAATACGGCATATGGAAATAAAGCGCAAGACGTAAACAATTTATTATAGATGATCTATCTTCTATAAGTTGCTAAAATATATTTTTGTGTGCACTAGCAGAATATAAGAGGAATACAACATTATCTGCTATGGGTTTCATTTATTTTTTTTATCGTTTCTAATTATTTACTTACGCAAACAATTTTTTTAAAAGATGAACTTAGTCAAAAGTCGGCATTTTTCTTGTTACCGAAAGGTCCATTAGTTTCAAACGCATAAGATCGCTTTCTCAACCCACAATGATTGTGGCATTTCAGAACGCCTTGGGGAGTAAGGCTACAAATTGCTTCCCGGCCATTGTTGCCATCTGTAATTACGTTCGTTGTAAAAAAGACATGAGTTGCATAAAAAGGATAGCTTTACGTGACCGCTTTGCTTAGAGAAAATATCTACTAGCGAAAGTATACAGTCAAAGAAAGCCCAGGTGCGTTATATATATATATATATATATATATATATATATATATATATATATATATATATATATATATATACTAGCGGGGATACACGACGGGCCTGGGATCGGATTAGGATCGGCGAATGTTCGCGACTTTTATAACCGAATCCAAAAACTTCTTGTTCTAGGCCTGGACCAACAGTTGTATATCTGGGGGAGGGTTTGCATGTGTATCATCTGCACCAGGTATCATGGCTCACTTGAACCCTATAAAGAAACATTTATTCTGAACGCGGACCTCACTTTTCAAAGAAACTATTGTTCATTTTGTACGCTGTTTTTGCTGTGATTTTTTTTAAATGCATTTGTGACGTTAGCCTATATAAGAGAGTTTACTTTCGTCAAAATCTGACTGTGCCTTCTTTTATCAGACTTTTTCGATTATAAATTTGCACTGCTTATTGAAGACAAAAAATATATGAGAAAAATCCCACACACATAAAATACATTTTTGTGAAAGTTAGTGTTACTAGAAAACGAACTTACAAACAAAGCCACAACGTGTTATATATATATACACACACACACACACACACACACATATATATATATATATATATATATATAACACTTTGTGTCTCTGTGTGTTAGTTCGTTTTTTATACACACACACGCATACATATACATATACAAATATATATATATATGTCTGTGTGTGTGTATTGAAGTTATATAAATATATATGTTCATTGGCTGTTAATTTAACCATATGGATATATATCCTATAAATAAATAAATGATCAATGGAGTTAATAATTTGAAAACGAGAAGAAAATGAACGGATAAAAAAGCTAGCAATAAAATATTGAATAAATAAATACAACTTAACAGTAAAATAGCTGGATAAAGTAATCGCCACCAGAAAAGAAACAGAAACAAGCATAAAATCCAAAGATGGGGAAGTTAACAGCGATGAATGAATAATACTACTTCAGATCAAAGCGAAAAGCTATGCCGCGAAATCAAAATAATACCTATACCTCTCCACTGCTACAGCTTGACTACATGGGGTTGTACTTCCCCCTCTACCTTTATCACCCACCATTACCTCCTTCCTTTACTACACCTCACTTGAAAGCCACTATTGCTCACATAAACCGAGTATATACACCACTTTCTTGAAAAGCTAAAACGCCCGATTATCTTGTAAAAACTAATGTAATGTTGACTCTCTTTTCAATATCGCTCCGTTTTTCGTCTGATAATGTGGCCTCTTTGAATTAGTATTCCACTGAAACATCTATGAACATATGTAACCAATAATGTTTATATAATAAACAAACTATATATATGTATATATATATATTTATTTATATATAAAGATGTTATATATGCTTGCACTATTACTGAGCTCCCACGCAATCCTCCCATAACAGACACAACTATTTCGTCTTCAAGTTATTCTTCTTCCCATCCTCCATCTGATATAGTTACTAATCCAATACACCATTCGAGCAGCCCTTCCATTTACAATCATACAACTAGTAATAATAATAATAATAATAATAATAATAATGAGAATAATAATATTTCTCCGAACAGTCATTCTACCACTACCAACACTCATTATCCCCTCCAAAATAGTCCTCATACAGACCTTGTCCTACCATTTGTTGAACACTATGAACAAAATTCAAACTATTTAACTAATACAAATCAGCAAATTAATATTAATACCAGACCTCGAGCTTTTAATAAAGTACATACATATATGGGCGCTACTTCAACATTAATTAAGAAAAGAATATCAAACCACATTTTTTCTTTTAACAACCATAATTCTAATAATAACAAAGGAACTTCTCTAACCACTTTAATTAAAAAACTTAACTCTAACAATACTCCTTCTCAATCAAATGGACTATTATAAAAAAGTTAAGTCGTATACTCCAGGCTCTAAGTAATGTCGCCTCTGCACAACCGAAGTTATAACTATAATTACTTCCCCTCAAAGTAACAATATAATTAATTCTAAAAATGAACTGATCTCTTTCTGTAAACATAAGTCCAAATTTAATTATGACAGTTTTGAAATTACATAGTTATTACTTTTACCTTTTATATAGATATAAAATATTTTTTTATTTTTTCTTTAACTTTTTCGTTTTTCGACATACCGCTTAATACGTTATGATTTAATAATCTTTTATTTTAATTCTTCATCTCTTTGCATGGCCAGTTTTTTATCTGCATTTTCTGTTTTATTCTTTAAACTTTCCTATGTATCTATATATTTTTCATATTTTGTATGTATATTTACTTTAATTTTACTATATGAATTTACTTACTTTTTTCTGAAATTGCAGATACCGGCCATCTTCTCCCCATAAATAATTTTTATTTTTTATTTTTTATTCTTTTTTATTCTGATTTTATTTTATATTATATGATATATTTTATTTTTTATTATATTCTATTTTTTATTTATTTATTCTTTATTTTCTATTTATTTATTATATATTTATTTATTTATTTTTATTTCCCTTTTTTATTTTCCTTTTCTTGTCGTTTAATAACTCTTGCTGACATTTTTTAAGTGATAACCTGAACATTTCAGTTTAGCCTATATTATTTTGCCCTATATATATTTTTGCGCCTTTAACATTTCCTGTCATGGTCGGTTTGACTTTTGTTTCCCTTTATTTTATATTTAAATATATCATTTTTTTTCTTCCCAGATCTTTTTTTATTTATAGTTATGTCTCGGAAGTAGAGTGAAAAGCACATCTTATTTTTCTTTTATTAATATGTTTTTTTTTATTTGTACACATGTTTGTGAATTATTCCATGGATTTCTGCCTTTGGATTATTATAGACCATCTTCTTCCAATTACGGGATTTCCTTGGATTTTACTTGTACAAATGGAAATTCTTTTAACTTTCTTGAAGTTTTACATTTGGATTTTACCGTGACTGAATTTTTTATCTTCCACCAGACTATCCATTCATGTGCAATCACCTTTTTCGTTACCATATTCCCTCTGCTTCACTTTTTTGTTTTCAAGTAAGATCTTTGACTTACTTGTTGTTTCATCAAATACTTCTGCATGCAAAATAGGATCCCGCATTTTTCTAATTCCTACCCTCTGATGAGAAGGAGAGTATTTATTCGAACCTCCGCGGAGTAAGGACTATCCATTTATCTAGTGTTTCCTTTTCAGATTAAATATGTTTTTAACTCATTTCAAAGTGTTTTTAACATATTTTATTAACTGTTTGCTCATACACACACACACACACACACACACACATATATATATATATATATATATAGTAAGTTATAAAATATGTATGACGATTAAGCTACACTGAATATTCCGCGTTTCATCCACTCTAGGACTCTTCAGGCTTATGCGAGAATTTTGTGGTTGTCTGTCGTTTTTATATACGCACCTTCTATTAAAATTTTAATTAGCCAATCAGCTTTCTGGTATCCACCGCGCCCTTCCTATCAGCCAATGAACGTGCACTTACCGGACAAAGGCCTGTTTGACCTCTGGTTGACCTGGGTCTTTGTGTGTGCTCTCTCTCTCTCTCTCTCTCTATATATATATATATATTGCAGAACATATATTAGTTGTCAAAGTGTGTACAATTTCCAAAAGCGACAGGAACCTTCTAGCATGTCTGAAAGTGACACAATGTTCAACGGCGCGATGAGAGATTCGGCGCTGTACAACTCATGTTCTGTACTGATCAAACTTATGGCAACAAGACAATTGTCAGCACCCTTAAAATGCAAATCCTTGAGGTTCAACTTGTTACAGAGTTATGGTATTAGTTGTGGTTTCAAGAAAAGCACCACCATGCAACCTCAAATATTTTAAGTAGACTTGAAAGTCAACACCAAAGTGTTCCTGGATGTGCAGGAGAGTGTGTTGATCCCCTGCTGCAATGAAGTGCCCGCCAGAAAACCAGCAAGATTAGGTGCCGACCCTAAGATTTAATGAAACCCAGGATTAGCTTCAGAAGGAGTGCTAAGGCTTTGTAATTTTCTCTCACTTCCCCCACCCTTATTCCCCAACCTGAACTTGTTGGAGTACTTCATTTGATCATACTTCGAGAACATAACCAACATAACCTTCCACAACATCGAAGCCTACGTGCTCACCGTTATTCGCCAAACATTCACCAAGTATTCTCCAAGCTCTTATATTTGGAAAAACCAAGCTCACAATTTCGAACCTGTATCGAAGGAGTTATTTCATTTGAGAGCAGACACATTAGAGAGATCCCAGCTCTATTACATAATCACGTTTCCCGAATTGATGTTTCTTACATAATTTTTAAAAACCAAGCTGTACTGGTGTTTTCTTTAGAGCGACAAATTATCATTTCACTCTGTATTAAAGGGTTGTTCCAGAAATAAGGCCCTCTATTTGCTTAAATTGCGGCGTATTTGATCAGAGGGGATTGCCAACTTTATTTTTATGATGATTGAATCCAGGCATTTATGACCTGAAAGTCAGGAGGTATGAGGCCCTAAGAAAGCAATATATGTAGTCTTTGCTAAAAGAAGAGGTACGTCGTTGAATTTCGAGAAGTGCATTAGGAATAATACGAACTATGCAAAAAAAGTAATTCTCTTACAGTCGCTTATTTTAATGGTATAAGTGGTATCCATGTAGTAGTTCAACTGGTTGAGTTATATATGTAAAAGGCTATACTTTTTAGAAACCAGAAATATGTGTATATATATATATATATATATATATATATATGTTATAAGTGTACACAGACACACAAACACACACACACATATATATATACTAGCTGTACCCTGCCACGCGTTGCTGTGGCTTAATTTCGTGTAATGGAAAATTATAACAAAAAAGAGATAATGCATGTTTCTTATATTCTTAGTAAAGCAATCCACTCCAAAAAAGTTTAAAAAAAAGGGCGAAAATGAAAAAAAAAAAAATGGCACTCTTGCAGAATTGGATCCGGATCCTCGGGAGTTATCATATATTATGACTTAGGCTCGACCAACATACAGTGGATTAAGCCGAAAGTTCTAAAACGTTGAAACGCTAAATAGTTTTCTTTTTTTATTGTATTCAAAAATGTGAGTTTTAAATTAATATTTGGGTATACACAGATTAAAAAAAGTTGTCCAACAACGAATAAATTAAAGCTAAGGTAATGTAAATTACGTTTCTATCAAACTGGATAATTTTTTAGTGTTTTTATTTAATGTAAAATGTTTAATCGGCCCAAAAAACTCAGTGTTTATCAATGTATTTCAAAAAAGATGAATGGTAGCGGACTCTGTTGAATACGTTAAGTTTCGGAAAATCAGTTAAAAACTATACAAAACAGAGTCAGACACCTACTGATTATATGTTATTGTGACATAGGCTGACATATTCGGTGGGTTTCTGATAGTATTTTGTATAGTTTTTTAGTTTAAAATCATTTTCTCAAACTTAACATCATCAACAGCGTTCATCAACAGCGTTTTTCAAATACACTGATAAACATTATTTTTCGAGCCGACTAAACGTTATAGTAAATAAAACGGGTTTGTATTACTTAACACAGAAACGAAAAAGTTGCTGAAAAATAAATATAACAAATAAATGTTATCAAAGGCAAGATAAGTTACTTTTCTACCTAACTGGATAAGATTTTAGTGTTTTTATTAAGTGTAAAATGTTTAATCGGTTCGAAAACATGTCGTGTTTATCTGTATATTTGAAAAATACAAATGGCGGTAGTTAAACACGTTAAGTTTGGGAAAATGAGTTAAAACTAAAAAACTATACAAAATACTGTCAGGAACTCACTCAATATATGTTACCGTGACATAGGCAGACATGTATTTGGTCGTTTTTACAGTATTTTGTATTTTTTTTGTTTTAACTCATTTTCCCAAACCTAATGTATTAAACACAGTCTGCCGCCATTTGTAATTTTCCAATATAGCAGTAAACGCTGTGTTTTTTAAGCCGAATAAAAATTTTACATTAAAAAAACAAAAAAAATATCCATTTTCGCAATAAAGTAACATATCTTGCCTTAGATAATAATTGTTATACATTTATTTTTTGACAACTTTTTCGAATCTATATGTACAGTAGTACAAACCCAATAAAAACACTAAAAATCATCCAATTAGGAAGAAAAGTAACTTATCTCGCCTTTGAAAATATTTACTTTTTATATATTTGTTTTTGTTGACAACTTTTTGAAGTCTTTGTGCAAGAACAAACCCAAAGGTGTATTTTTTCTGTCTAATTTTATTTTAGTACCGCGCTTAAATTTAAATTTCACAATATCTTTTTTGGGGGAAGGTATTTTTTTTTTACATTAGGTTCACCTCCACAATTTTCGACTATGCTGAATGAGAAAATCTCATTTAAAATTTGCAGAGGCAATTAGTTTTCGAGATATAAAGACATGTACTATGCACTATAATTCACTGACGGCCATGAATAAACACTCCCAACCTCCCCATATTAAATACGGCTTTCGGAATAAACAACACCCATGCCTAACCACATTTTTTAACCTTTTACCTGTCTTTCGTCTTTTAAAAACGGCTTTTGGAATAAATGCCACCTTTCTCCCCATGTTAAGAACGGCTTTACGAATAAACACCCCCAACCTACTCATGTTAAAAATTGTGGAGGTAGACCTAATGTGAAAATTTACCTTTTGTTTTTTTAATAAATTGTTAGTTGAAAGCACAGAATAGTGACAAAACACCCCCCCTTGGTAAGATTAGCAAAAAAAAAAAATAATAATGGTTTTCTTGGTAGAAACCTTTCTGTATTTCACCCACCAATTTCTGGTGCTAATGAACTTACTGATCCGCGCTATTTTTTAAATCGTATTTCCAAGTTTAATTCAAGTTTTATGATACGTTTTTTTTTATTCAATTGTAAGGTTAAAGTACAGAATAGATACAAAACACCCTCCCCTCCCCATATTAAGAATGGCTTTTTAAATAATAACGTTATTATTTCAGCATGGACTACTCTCTACATGAGTACCTAATATTTTTTCAGCCATTCTTACCATAGAGAGGAGATGGTGTTTTGTAACTATTCTGTGCTTTTTTGACTAACAATTTATTATTAAAAAAAGATATTGTGAAATTATAAAAAATAAAAAGATATTGTAAAAGTTGATTTTCACTTAAAAAAAAAACAATGTGAACGGCGCGTTCAAGATTGTAGGCGGACCTTATTTGGCAAAAAGGTCACGTCAGTCGATTAATGGGTGCTAATGCACTTACTGATCCGCGCTATTTTTTAAAATCTTATTTCCAATTTTAATTAAAGTTTATGTTTTGGGGGGTATTTTTTTTAGATTAGATCCACCTCCACAATTTTCTTTTAAATGACGACTTCTCAAGGTTCCCGACTATGCTGAACATAGAAATCGCATTGAAATTCTGCAGAAATAAGTTGTTATCGAGATATAAATAGTTGTTCTATGCATTGTATTCTTTGGCAGCCATTTTTGTTACGCGCGTAGATTTGTTTATGACGCTTGCAAGCGTGTACAAAAGATGGCTGCCAGAGAATCCAATGTATTGTACAATTTTTTAATATCTCGATAAGTAGTTATTTCTGAACATTTTCAATGCGATTTCCGTATTCAGCATATTCGAAAATCTACAAAAGTCGTCATGTAAAAGAAAATTTTGGAGGTGGACCTAATCTAAAAATTTATCGTTTTTTTATTCAATTGCAAGGCTAAAGTACAGAATATGTACAAAACACCCCCTTCTCCCCATGTTAAGAATGGCTTTTTAAATAATAACGTTATTATTTCAGCACGGATCAATAAGTGCATGAGTACCCAATTTATTTAAAAACACTCATATTTTCTTATATAAAAACAACTTCTGTAAACAAAAAGAAAAGAAAAACGTGCACTTTCAATTTTAGTTAAAAAAGTTTTCTTAAAAAAAAATACGGTAAGAACAAAACGTTTATCGGTATTCATGCAGAGAGTGATCCGTGCTGAAATAATAACGTTATTATTTAAAAAGCCATTCTTAACACGGGGAGGGGGTTTTGTACCTATTCTGTACTTTAACCTTACAATTGAATAAAAACATACAATAAAACTTTAATTAAACGTGGAAATACGATTTAAAAAATAGCGCGGATCACTCTCTGCATTAGTACCGAAAGTACAAAATAGTTTAAAAAATCCTCCCTCCCCATGTTAAGAATGGCTTTCAAAATAATGTTAATGCTTCAGTACTATTCCTTGTCTGCTTAAGTTTAACTTTTGTTTATTAATTTTTAAGTGAAAGTCCAGAATAGTTACAAAACCCCCTATCCCTATGTTAAGAATGGCTTTCTAAATAATAACGTCATTATTTCAGCAGGGTAGCTTCTCTGCATAAGTACCATGTTTTGTTTTTAAATTGTTAGGTGAAAGGACAAAATAGTTACAAAATACCATCCCCATGTTAAGAATGTCTTTCTAAATAACATTATTTCAGCACGGTATTTTCTATGCATACGTACTATCTATTTTTGTTTATTAAACTGTTAGGTGAAAGTATAGAATATATGCAAAACTCCCTCCTCATGTTAAGAATATCTTTCTAAATAACGATAGTACTATGTTTTGTTTATTAAATTTTTAGGTGAAAGTATAAAATAGTTACAGAACCCCCTCCCTTTCCCATGTTAAGAATGGCTTTCTTAATGTCATTATTTCAGCATACTACCTTCTCTGCATAAGTACCATCTTTTGTTTATTAAATTGTTAGGTGAAAGTATAAAATAGTTACAAAACGCCCTCCCCATGTTAAGAATGGCTTTCTAAATAACGTTATTATTTTAGCACGGTACTTTCTCTGCATAAGTACCATGTTTTGTTTATTAAATTGTTAGGTGACGTACGGTACTCATGCAGAGAGTGATACGTGCTGAAATGATAACGTTATTATTTAAAAAGCCACTATTAACATGGGTAGGGGGGTGTTTTTTTTACCTAATCTGTATTTTAACCTTACAATTGAATAAAAAAAAACATATAATAAAACTTTAATTAAACCTGGAAATACGATTTAAAAAATAGCGCGGACCACTCTCTGCATTAGCACCAAATATTATTTAAGCAAGTTACCA
The DNA here is from genome assembly GCF_053919585.1 of Euprymna scolopes. Lineage (NCBI taxonomy): Eukaryota > Metazoa > Mollusca > Cephalopoda > Sepiida > Sepiolidae > Euprymna > Euprymna scolopes. The sequence continues at coordinate 62,250,172 of NC_136494.1, read as the reverse complement.
ATCCGTAAAAATTATTCGAAAAAAAAACTGTACTTTTACCAAATAATAGGGTTAATAATAATAAAAAGTTCATATTTTCTTATATCGAAAAATAAAAAAAACAAAAACAAAAAAAACGGCTTCGACTCAAAAAGCAAGCGACAAACTTTTTTTTCTTTTTTTTGCCTGATATAATAAAGAAAAAAATGTTTGAATTAAAACATTTGGAAGATAAACAAGTGAATTATGTTTTTTTTTACTTATCGAGTAAACAGAAAATGAAATCTTCTAGTTAGTTTCGTCCATTCGTGGGTGTGAAATGGATCGAACCGGAAGTTCAGTTCTATCAACAAAACAGGTTCACACTGACGGGTTACGAAAATATATTTATTTTATTTAATATTTTAATAATTGGCGATGTCAATTTATTTTAATAACATAAAAACATCCCCTGACTCTAAAGATGGGTTGTCTGAAAATTTCAAATAAATTGTTAATGTAGAAATATAGTTGTATAAACTTTGAACGAACCAAAAATAACATTTTTATATATATAGATATATGTGTGTGTGTTTGTGTGTGTGTGTGCAAGTTAGAAAAGCATTTCATCCAAGGCATGAAGATTGTTAAACAAAATGTTATTACTATAGTCTTTAAAAATAAAGGTACAAGATTCAATTTGAAATTTATTTATCTTCAAAGTGCACTTTTATAAATTTTACAAAGTAAGGTATAAAAATTTAATTTAAATTGAATCCAAAAATTACCTGTGATTTATTTTATGTAATGTACATTCTGTTTCACGTTTAAAAATAATCATTGAACATTTTATATCTATATCATTAATTGCTAGATGACATATAATGTTTTTAAATTGCGAAGGTTCATATCAACACTCCCCAGTACGGGCAATTCAGAAATCTAATCTTGAACAACCAAATAATTTCTTTTCCCAGGATTTCTAATACAAAGTTGTTCCCGCGGGATAGTATTTCCGTATGAGATTTCTCAATATGATGGAAAGCCTTCTGAACTAAAAGAAAAACTCCAAATAGTTTAAAGTCAGTAAACACTATGTGAGAATAAAATCTTATATGACAAATTTACTTGTAACTTTCATATAATACAACGTAAAAACTGGAGAAAAACAATTGAAACCCAACCCCGTCTCTAAACTTGCAGAATACTTGAAGTAAACTTATTTATTTTAAGATACCAACCTCATGGAACTCTAACATGCCACTAGATAAAGTGGTAATTAAATATACATCTCCTAGGACTGTCCAATATAATGATGGCTTATTTGGAACGCATCATGGTATATTGTCATAATTTAACACGATTTTCGCTGAAATCAACAGAACGATTTTTCATCTTTTCGATTGACACTTCACTTGATTTGAGATTGTTGGCAACGTATGTCAAGACCAGCGGCCAGTAAACGTAATGATGTCATGATCTGTGAAAGACCCGTGAGAATATCACAGATGTTACGAATCGATAATCAAACGCCTGGTCACAGTTGAAATTCGTCAATAGTGTTTGGTGTTAGGACAGAACGTTTTAAGGTAATTTCTGAGCAATCATTTCTGTTCGAAACTTATAAGTTTTTATATAAACATTTTTTTTTAAATTAAGGCTAGACAATCTAAAGGAGAGGATAACTTTAAAAAATATCGGCGAAAAAAGTGACTCCCCCCTGTAGAAAAGTGCCTAGTTGAAGGGGAAGATATTAATGTTTTTAACCAATTCTTCGATAGTTGTCGTATGAAAGGTCGAACTTTAAAACAATACTGATCTTGGTAAAACCCGTCGCCTCTATTGAAAGTTTAATGTAGATATGCAAACATACATACATATATACATTTATATATTGGTAACTAAATATTTTCGACCCAAACTGATGAAAAAGCTTGCACTATCTCTGAAACCCTTTATGTAAAATTTCAAATATTTACACCAGAAATTGCCTGAGTAATTTGGAAGAGACCACAGATTTATTGTTTTGGGCTGAAATCAAGTTATTAAGTTAGATCCATGTCCAAGGAACCTATATCTAAAATTTCAAGTCCGTAGACCCAAAATTGTCGGAGGAGTTTGGTAGAGTTCTCAAAGGTCAACTCGTTGAACTTTGACCCCTTAATCGCCAAATTTCTGTCCACACACCAATCACATCGATTTTCCCAAATCTCAGTACCCTGTATATCAAATTTCGAGTCTGTAGACTAAAAATTGACAGAGTTATTAAGAAGGGAAATGTACACAGACACACCGACACGTTCACTTTTATAGATATACTAGCATGGATGGCCGGCGTTGCCCTGGTGTGCAGAGGTGTATGCTGAGAAAAAAAAGAAAAAAGGTCAATTTTTTCAACTTTGACCCCTATTATGACCCCGTAAACTTTATTATTTTGGGCTCAAATCAAGTTATAAAGTTAGATCCATGTCCAGGGAACCTATATCTAAAATTTCAAGTGTTTAGACTCAAAATTGTGTGTGTGTGTGTGTGTGTGTGCATGTGGGTGTGTGTGTGCATTTCCCTACACAATATATCTGCTAACTTTAAGTCTACAGACTCAAAATTTAATATAAAAGGTACTGAGATTTGGGAAAATCCTTGTGATCCGTTTTCGGGCAGAAATTAGGCAGATAAAGGGGAAAAAATGCAACGATTTGACGTTTTAGAACTCTACCAAACTCCTTCGCTAATTTTGGCTCTAAACACTTGAAATTTCAAATATAAATTCCTTGGAAATTGATCTAACTTAATAACTGGATTTGAGCCCAAAACAGTGGATATTAACGGTGTCATAATAGGGGTCAAAGTTAAAAAAAATTGACCGTTGCGGTCTCTACGAAATTACTCAGACATCATCTGGTCTAAACATGTGCAATTTTACATAAAGTGTATTCAGAGATAGGGCAAGGTTTTTGAGCTACTAAAATATAAATGTATGTGTGTATGTTTGCATGTCTGCCTAAAACTTTCGACAGCGGATTTTCACAAGATTAGTATCATTTTTAAGCTCGACCTTTTAGACGACAAATATCGAAAAATTGGCTAAAAACATTAATTTCTTCATCTTCAACTAGACACTTTTCTACAGGGAGGGGTCGCTTTTTTTCGCCGATATTGTCGAAAGTCATCCCCTGTTTTCGATTGTCTAGCCTTAATTTATACCTACGTCACTTCCGGGTTAACGGTGGTCGTAACAGCAAAGACGTCACGTTTTTTTCCCCATTCTTTTCCTCCTGCGCGGTACAGGTTCGAGCCTGCCTTACAACTACCGCATGTTTGTTTTGCTCGACATACACCTCAAAACACCCGGACAACGCCAGGCTGAAATGCTAGTATATATATATTTCTGTCTTTGTCCGTCTCTGACGCTCTTACTTTCTCTCTCTCCCCTCCCCTCTGTATCTCTCTCGTTCCTGTACAGTGGTCGAATGATATAACAGATATACCCCTCGCTCTGATGTGTCTGTCTGTATGTTTGTCGGTATGTCTGTCTCTGTGTCTGTGTCTCTCTGTCTCTGTCTGTCTCTGTCTTTCTCTCTCTCTCTCTCTCCAAACACATTTAAGGAGAGGAGAGGAGAGATGGATAGGGAGAAAGAGGGGCGAGTGAGAAGCAAATATCCCCTTGCTGTTTAGTAATCTCTTTATTTAATGTTAAACCCTGACCTTCTGTATCGGTAGACACCATGTTAGATAACCGCTTGCATATTTGTAATCTAGAATAATGGATCGGTCTGATATAGGCTACTCAGAATAGAAAAATGTTGGAAGGAAGAATTTAATATTTTTCGAATCGACGGACAAGAATTTAACGTTTGGGCTATATGTTTATGAACGAATTACCACAATATCCATACCGTATGTATAAATCACTGCGGTGTTTATGGGGATCAGAATCAGGACTTCAGCAATAGGAGGCACATCGGAACTACTTCCTCTGTAGGTGTTTGGAATAGTGCTAGTGTAGCTCCTCGAAAGGAATCTAGGATTTTATTAAAACACCTGGATCTGCCAAGAAAAGTATTTATAAAGGTACATAAAATACTGGCTAATACACTAGACATAAGAACTTTGTATGTGGCATCTGTTCTTGTAAACCTACGATATTTTGGTACAGAGGGGGTGGGAAACTGCGCCTCTTTTATTATATATAGGGATAAACATACGACAGTCTATATGTTGGATACATAAAATGCTATTTATAGTTTCCGTCGACATAGATTTTCTGAGACTATTCTTTCAAGAACATAAATAAAATTGATTCAATTTAGATAAACTTATCGGAAAAAGTCTATCGTATATATTGTCTATATTTATCTGATACGCTACATCCCGAAAAAGTTCTATTGCAAGATTCAAAACCTGATAATTAAATGAAACTTGACAAGTAATCCCTTTATGCAAACTGTAACCGATCAAATTATTTTTTTTAAATCTCGATAAATTACTAAAATATTTCGAGTAGAAGCTAGAAGTAACTTTAAGAGAAAAATAGCCAATATACTGTAATCACAAGAAAACCCATCGAAGCACAGAAATTAGGAACCCGTAATTTTGGGAAAATCTACAACCGCGTAGTAAATAATTGTCAGTCAACCATTCCCTCACTACCAAACAATCATGAAGCTGTTTTCATGACAACCAAGAAGACTAACATGCTTCCAAGTCGGTTTTCCTCGAACTCCACATTGGACCGAGCATACCACCCCCTTCCTGACTTTCCTTTGCAGACAGACGCCATACTAGATTATCTGAAAATCACCTCGTCTCAAGGTCATATCATAAATAACCTAGACACCTCGAAAGCATGTGGTTTCCCTCAATAATTACGAGAATTCTTCTCTACCACCAATAGCAATAACCAAAAACACATTACCTGAAAGTACTTCCTTTAAAGTCCTCGGCCTAACGTTCACAGTAAACATGAGTTCGAACAGATACATTGAGAGCATTGCCAAAGCTGCTGAGAAGATGGGCTCTCCCTATCGTGCTAAAAAGCTACTTAAGCCTAAAATTATTCAGGACCCCTACAAGACCAACATTCGCCCAGGTATGGAGTACTGTTGTCACATTTAGGCTGATGCATCTGCTACTAGTCTCTCACTCCTGGATAGCGTTAAAGAACAGAGTCGCCAATCTGATAGGTTTTGAACTGCAATCTAAGCTTTAATCTCTGTCTTATCGACGAGATGTTGCATCTCTCTGCCTGTTCTACAAGTATTTTAATGGTGAATGTACTGACGAACTACAAGCACTTGTACCCTCTCGACGTAAATACCCCTGACAAACCCGACAAGCAACTAAATCCCACCCCTACTCAGTAGACATCCCTAGGTGCAAGAAAGCCTTCTACTCCAATAGTTTCTTCCCCCCAACCTGCTAGATTTTGGAACTCCCTTCCCGGATTCTGATTTCCACACTGTACTAACATGCAGTAGTCCAGTCTAATGTGAATATACATCTTGCTACATAAGTTCCTTCATAATATCCCTGCAACTAAAGTCCCAGAAATTAGCCCTCTACTTCAAAGTGGCACTGTACCTTGTTTGGAGTGAAAATTGAATTAGAAAAGTAACACTAATCAATTCAAAATTACAAAAGGAATCACAAATACTTACATAAATATCACTAAACAATTCTAATATATTTTTATCTTTATTTATTTATTCTTTTATTGTTCGATCGGCTAATGACAACAATTCTAGAATTGCGTAAAACGCTGAAAATTAGTTTTAAATGATTTAGATTTCAATTTAAATATATTTATTATTAAAGTCAAATATGCTGATTCTAAATCTGTGATTAGGCTACCTTTTGTATCAACCATTTAATGGTGAAGCCGTGACACACATACCCACCCACACGTGCGGGCACGCACACACACGTGCGCACACGCACGCACGCACGCGCGCACATATATATATATATATATATATATATATATATATATATATATATGTATATATATATAGAGAGAGAGAGAGAGAGAAAGAGAGAGAAAGTTTAAGAGAGGGAGATTTTTAATAACGTAGTCGTTAATATGTTTTTAAAAGATATGAACAATTTAAGAACATAAGCGGTTTTGTAATTTTCAACGTCTTTTCCCGTGTCTGAAATAGAACAGCGTCACACTTTGCACATGAAACATTTTCAAATATTTGTACTGGCGTTTATGTTTCTTAATCTCATTTATCCAGAGAAAACCGCGAAATAAAGAAGAAGCATTGATGAACACATGTTCCTTTTTATTTCTTTATTTTCTCAGAATACTATTTCTCTTATTCTCATCAGAGAATATTAATATTTATATAGTAATCTCAAACAAATAAAAACACCTAATGCAACCAAAATGGGGTGGGGAAAGCTTGTCTTAAAAGAGAATTAAAGACAGTAAATTATAATTTACAAATGTGTACTGCTTAAGATTTCCTTAATTTGCAGAGTTTCAAAGAATGGGGTATTTTCCTCAGAGGAATTATATTAGCAAATAGTTATGAGAGTGAAGCAATGTATTTGCAGTTACTGGTATAAGTCGAAACTGCATTATATGAAAACTAGTCATATATGCAAAGTAAATAGTGTCAAAATCATTAAATAGATAAAAAAATAAATTAAAATGCAAATGACAAGATATGCACTGGTTAGGTATTTCCAAAAGGCCAAATGGTCATACGGCTCAATGTATTCATGAAAAGTAGTAAGGTAAATGATGTTGACAAAGACATCTAAGGTAAAATCCCAAATGAGCGAAATCCCATTAATCTGTTTCTAAAAGAGCAGTTTGCTAGCACCCGATGAAGAAAGATGTTTTAAGCGTTAACATTTATTATTTTCAATTAGGGATAGAGCAAGTGGTGTAAACTGCTTTAATGACCAGCGAAAATTGTGTAACATTCTAAAAGGAAGTGAAGAAAGTTGTTGTCATAAAGATTTTCCTCCTGATGTTTTTCCTGCAAATTAATTGTATTTAGTGTTTTATCAAGGGTCTATTTATAAACATTACAAATCCGACTACTTTAAATTAGAACATGGAACTGTATTACCATTTCGCTTTTTGGACTACCTAACCACTGTATATCCTTTCATTTGCATTTGTATTTATTTTTTTCATTTCCCATTTGTTTTCCTGAACTCTTTAACTGTTTATATATATATATATATATATATATATATATATATATATATATATATATATATATATATATATATATATATATATGTATGTGTGTGTGTGCGTGTGTGTGCGTGCGTGTGTGTATGTGTGTGTATAATGGGAATTTATATATAAATGTATGTATATGTAGAGATATATAGATAGGTAGATAGATAGATAGATAGATAAAAGTCTGCGAAAGTCATATGATATAAAACAGACAGGTATTCATAAATATTAAAAAAGTGTGTTTTCATGTGATCATTTATTTAAGTTATTCTGCCAATGAAACACGTACTCGTATAAGAAAACAGAATTATAATAAAAATAAACTGACCAGATATAAGTTTTAAGATAATCAAGATCATAAAATAAGGGCAGGAAATAACTATCATTAAAATATTAACATCGTCCACAGGCATTCATTTCATTAAATACAGATAGGTAGATATCTAACAACACTGGAATGTGCCCTATATATCAGCTTCAATAAATTATCTGAATAAAATTACAATCAGCGAAAATATTCTAACGGTTTTTTTCATATGTAACCATTCATATAAGAAATTAAATTATAAGACTACTGATTCTATTGCTGAACTATTACTAAACGGGTATTATTAAAATCTCTATTCCAAACAGAATTATATATATATATATATATATATATATATATATGAATGTATAAATTTATATATATATATATATATATATATAAATTTATACATTCATATATATATATATATATATATATATATATATAATTCTGTTTGGAATAGAGATTTTAATAATACCCGTTTAGTAATAGTTCAGCTCCCCTCTTTGGTAGAGCACTCTTGTAAATTATCTTACTCGCTACTTAATTTAGCTGAAATAATGCGAAGCTCGCGATTTGTTTACAAACAAACGTTTGAGCCCTCTACGAGTAGCAGACGAATGTTTATTTAAATAATCGTTCTGACAAGTTAATTTCGGCCACCGATTCCGTAGTCAAGGGGATAGGACTGCCGACTGTCATCACGACGGTTCTAGGTTCGATCCTCGGCTTGGGAGAGGTGTTAGTCTAGCGGCACTGATGAGTTGTGATACAACGAAACAGGTCTGTATGTCGATGACTAAAATATATTTTATAAAGCTCCCCTCTTTGGTAGAGCACTCTTGTAAATTATCTTACTCGCTACTTAATTTAGCTGAAATAATGCGAAGCTCGCGATTTGTTTACAAACAAACGTTTGAGCCCTCTACGAGTAGCAGACGAATGTTTATTTAAATAATCGTTCTGACAAGTTAATTTCGGCCACCGATTCCGTAGTCAAGGGGATAGGACTGCCGACTGTCATCACGACGGTTCTAGGTTCGATCCTCGGCTTGGGAGAGGTGTTAGTCTAGCGGCACTGATGAGTTGTGATACAACGAAACAGGTCTGTATGTCGATGACTAAAATATATTTTATAAAGCTCCCCTCTTTGGTAGAGCACTCTTGTAAATTATCTTACTCGCTACTTAATTTAGCTGAAATAATGCGAAGCTCGCGATTTGTTTACAAACAAACGTTTGAGCCCTCTACGAGTAGCAGACGAATGTTTATTTAAATAATCGTTCTGACAAGTTAATTTCGGCCACCGATTCCGTAGTCAAGGGGATAGGACTGCCGACTGTCATCACGACGGTTCTAGGTTCGATCCTCGGCTTGGGAGAGGTGTTAGTCTAGCGGCACTGATGAGTTGTGATACAACGAAACAGGTCTGTATGTCGATGACTAAAATATATTTTATAAAGCTCCCCTCTTTGGTAGAGCACTCTTGTAAATTATCTTACTCGCTACTTAATTTAGCTGAAATAATGCGAAGCTCGCGATTTGTTTACAAACAAACGTTTGAGCCCTCTACGAGTAGCAGACGAATGTTTATTTAAATAATCGTTCTGACAAGTTAATTTCGGCCACCGATTCCGTAGTCAAGGGGATAGGACTGCCGACTGTCATCACGACGGTTCTAGGTTCGATCCTCGGCTTGGGAGAGGTGTTAGTCTAGCGGCACTGATGAGTTGTGATACAACGAAACAGGTCTGTATGTCGATGACTAAAATATATTTTATAAAGCTCCCCTCTTTGGTAGAGCACTCTTGTAAATTATCTTACTCGCTACTTAATTTAGCTGAAATAATGCGAAGCTCGCGATTTGTTTACAAACAAACGTTTGAGCCCTCTACGAGTAGCAGACGAATGTTTATTTAAATAATCGTTCTGACAAGTTAATTTCGGCCACCGATTCCGTAGTCAAGGGGATAGGACTGCCGACTGTCATCACGACGGTTCTAGGTTCGATCCTCGGCTTGGGAGAGGTGTTAGTCTAGCGGCACTGATGAGTTGTGATACAACGAAACAGGTCTGTATGTCGATGACTAAAATATATTTTATAAAGCTCCCCTCTTTGGTAGAGCACTCTTGTAAATTATCTTACTCGCTACTTAATTTAGCTGAAATAATGCGAAGCTCGCGATTTGTTTACAAACAAACGTTTGAGCCCTCTACGAGTAGCAGACGAATGTTTATTTAAATAATCGTTCTGACAAGTTAATTTCGGCCACCGATTCCGTAGTCAAGGGGATAGGACTGCCGACTGTCATCACGACGGTTCTAGGTTCGATCCTCGGCTTGGGAGAGGTGTTAGTCTAGCGGCACTGATGAGTTGTGATACAACGAAACAGGTCTGTATGTCGATGACTAAAATATATTTTATAAAGCTCCCCTCTTTGGTAGAGCACTCTTGTAAATTATCTTACTCGCTACTTAATTTAGCTGAAATAATGCGAAGCTCGCGATTTGTTTACAAACAAACGTTTGAGCCCTCTACGAGTAGCAGACGAATGTTTATTTAAATAATCGTTCTGACAAGTTAATTTCGGCCACCGATTCCGTAGTCAAGGGGATAGGACTGCCGACTGTCATCACGACGGTTCTAGGTTCGATCCTCGGCTTGGGAGAGGTGTTAGTCTAGCGGCACTGATGAGTTGTGATACAACGAAACAGGTCTGTATGTCGATGACTAAAATATATTTTATAAAGCTCCCCTCTTTGGTAGAGCACTCTTGTAAATTATCTTACTCGCTACTTAATTTAGCTGAAATAATGCGAAGCTCGCGATTTGTTTACAAACAAACGTTTGAGCCCTCTACGAGTAGCAGACGAATGTTTATTTAAATAATCGTTCTGACAAGTTAATTTCGGCCACCGATTCCGTAGTCAAGGGGATAGGACTGCCGACTGTCATCACGACGGTTCTAGGTTCGATCCTCGGCTTGGGAGAGGTGTTAGTCTAGCGGCACTGATGAGTTGTGATACAACGAAACAGGTCTGTATGTCGATGACTAAAATATATTTTATAAAGCTCCCCTCTTTGGTAGAGCACTCTTGTAAATTATCTTACTCGCTACTTAATTTAGCTGAAATAATGCGAAGCTCGCGATTTGTTTACAAACAAACGTTTGAGCCCTCTACGAGTAGCAGACGAATGTTTATTTAAATAATCGTTCTGACAAGTTAATTTCGGCCACCGATTCCGTAGTCAAGGGGATAGGACTGCCGACTGTCATCACGACGGTTCTAGGTTCGATCCTCGGCTTGGGAGAGGTGTTAGTCTAGCGGCACTGATGAGTTGTGATACAACGAAACAGGTCTGTATGTCGATGACTAAAATATATTTTATAAAGCTCCCCTCTTTGGTAGAGCACTCTTGTAAATTATCTTACTCGCTACTTAATTTAGCTGAAATAATGCGAAGCTCGCGATTTGTTTACAAACAAACGTTTGAGCCCTCTACGAGTAGCAGACGAATGTTTATTTAAATAATCGTTCTGACAAGTTAATTTCGGCCACCGATTCCGTAGTCAAGGGGATAGGACTGCCGACTGTCATCACGACGGTTCTAGGTTCGATCCTCGGCTTGGGAGAGGTGTTAGTCTAGCGGCACTGATGAGTTGTGATACAACGAAACAGGTCTGTATGTCGATGACTAAAATATATTTTATAAAGCTCCCCTCTTTGGTAGAGCACTCTTGTAAATTATCTTACTCGCTACTTAATTTAGCTGAAATAATGCGAAGCTCGCGATTTGTTTACAAACAAACGTTTGAGCCCTCTACGAGTAGCAGACGAATGTTTATTTAAATAATCGTTCTGACAAGTTAATTTCGGCCACCGATTCCGTAGTCAAGGGGATAGGACTGCCGACTGTCATCACGACGGTTCTAGGTTCGATCCTCGGCTTGGGAGAGGTGTTAGTCTAGCGGCACTGATGAGTTGTGATACAACGAAACAGGTCTGTATGTCGATGACTAAAATATATTTTATAAAGCTCCCCTCTTTGGTAGAGCACTCTTGTAAATTATCTTACTCGCTACTTAATTTAGCTGAAATAATGCGAAGCTCGCGATTTGTTTACAAACAAACGTTTGAGCCCTCTACGAGTAGCAGACGAATGTTTATTTAAATAATCGTTCTGACAAGTTAATTTCGGCCACCGATTCCGTAGTCAAGGGGATAGGACTGCCGACTGTCATCACGACGGTTCTAGGTTCGATCCTCGGCTTGGGAGAGGTGTTAGTCTAGCGGCACTGATGAGTTGTGATACAACGAAACAGGTCTGTATGTCGATGACTAAAATATATTTTATAAAGCTCCCCTCTTTGGTAGAGCACTCTTGTAAATTATCTTACTCGCTACTTAATTTAGCTGAAATAATGCGAAGCTCGCGATTTGTTTACAAACAAACGTTTGAGCCCTCTACGAGTAGCAGACGAATGTTTATTTAAATAATCGTTCTGACAAGTTAATTTCGGCCACCGATTCCGTAGTCAAGGGGATAGGACTGCCGACTGTCATCACGACGGTTCTAGGTTCGATCCTCGGCTTGGGAGAGGTGTTAGTCTAGCGGCACTGATGAGTTGTGATACAACGAAACAGGTCTGTATGTCGATGACTAAAATATATTTTATAAAGCTCCCCTCTTTGGTAGAGCACTCTTGTAAATTATCTTACTCGCTACTTAATTTAGCTGAAATAATGCGAAGCTCGCGATTTGTTTACAAACAAACGTTTGAGCCCTCTACGAGTAGCAGACGAATGTTTATTTAAATAATCGTTCTGACAAGTTAATTTCGGCCACCGATTCCGTAGTCAAGGGGATAGGACTGCCGACTGTCATCACGACGGTTCTAGGTTCGATCCTCGGCTTGGGAGAGGTGTTAGTCTAGCGGCACTGATGAGTTGTGATACAACGAAACAGGTCTGTATGTCGATGACTAAAATATATTTTATAAAGCTCCCCTCTTTGGTAGAGCACTCTTGTAAATTATCTTACTCGCTACTTAATTTAGCTGAAATAATGCGAAGCTCGCGATTTGTTTACAAACAAACGTTTGAGCCCTCTACGAGTAGCAGACGAATGTTTATTTAAATAATCGTTCTGACAAGTTAATTTCGGCCACCGATTCCGTAGTCAAGGGGATAGGACTGCCGACTGTCATCACGACGGTTCTATGTTCGATCCTCGGCTTGGGAGAGGTGTTAGTCTAGCGGCACTGATGAGTTGTGATACAACGAAACAGGTCTGTATGTCGATGACTAAAATATATTTTATATTTTATAAAGCTCCCCTCTTTGGTAGAGCACTCTTGTAAATTATCTTACTCGCTACTTAATTTAGCTGAAATAATGCGAAGCTCGCGATTTGTTTACAAACAAACGTTTGAGCCCTCTACGAGTAGCAGACGAATGTTTATTTAAATAATCGTTCTGACAAGTTAATTTCGGCCACCGATTCCGTAGTCAAGGGGATAGGACTGCCGACTGTCATCACGACGGTTCTAGGTTCGATCCTCGGCTTGGGAGAGGTGTTAGTCTAGCGGCACTGATGAGTTGTGATACAACGAAACAGGTCTGTATGTCGATGACTAAAATATATTTTATAAAGCTCCCCTCTTTGGTAGAGCACTCTTGTAAATTATCTTACTCGCTACTTAATTTAGCTGAAATAATGCGAAGCTCGCGATTTGTTTACAAACAAACGTTTGAGCCCTCTACGAGTAGCAGACGAATGTTTATTTAAATAATCGTTCTGACAAGTTAATTTCGGCCACCGATTCCGTAGTCAAGGGGATAGGACTGCCGACTGTCATCACGACGGTTCTAGGTTCGATCCTCGGCTTGGGAGAGGTGTTAGTCTAGCGGCACTGATGAGTTGTGATACAACGAAACAGGTCTGTATGTCGATGACTAAAATATATTTTATAAAGCTCCCCTCTTTGGTAGAGCACTCTTGTAAATTATCTTACTCGCTACTTAATTTAGCTGAAATAATGCGAAGCTCGCGATTTGTTTACAAACAAACGTTTGAGCCCTCTACGAGTAGCAGACGAATGTTTATTTAAATAATCGTTCTGACAAGTTAATTTCGGCCACCGATTCCGTAGTCAAGGGGATAGGACTGCCGACTGTCATCACGACGGTTCTAGGTTCGATCCTCGGCTTGGGAGAGGTGTTAGTCTAGCGGCACTGATGAGTTGTGATACAACGAAACAGGTCTGTATGTCGATGACTAAAATATATTTTATAAAGCTCCCCTCTTTGGTAGAGCACTCTTGTAAATTATCTTACTCGCTACTTAATTTAGCTGAAATAATGCGAAGCTCGCGATTTGTTTACAAACAAACGTTTGAGCCCTCTACGAGTAGCAGACGAATGTTTATTTAAATAATCGTTCTGACAAGTTAATTTCGGCCACCGATTCCGTAGTCAAGGGGATAGGACTGCCGACTGTCATCACGACGGTTCTAGGTTCGATCCTCGGCTTGGGAGAGGTGTTAGTCTAGCGGCACTGATGAGTTGTGATACAACGAAACAGGTCTGTATGTCGATGACTAAAATATATTTTATAAAGCTCCCCTCTTTGGTAGAGCACTCTTGTAAATTATCTTACTCGCTACTTAATTTAGCTGAAATAATGCGAAGCTCGCGATTTGTTTACAAACAAACGTTTGAGCCCTCTACGAGTAGCAGACGAATGTTTATTTAAATAATCGTTCTGACAAGTTAATTTCGGCCACCGATTCCGTAGTCAAGGGGATAGGACTGCCGACTGTCATCACGACGGTTCTAGGTTCGATCCTCGGCTTGGGAGAGGTGTTAGTCTAGCGGCACTGATGAGTTGTGATACAACGAAACAGGTCTGTATGTCGATGACTAAAATATATTTTATAAAGCTCCCCTCTTTGGTAGAGCACTCTTGTAAATTATCTTACTCGCTACTTAATTTAGCTGAAATAATGCGAAGCTCGCGATTTGTTTACAAACAAACGTTTGAGCCCTCTACGAGTAGCAGACGAATGTTTATTTAAATAATCGTTCTGACAAGTTAATTTCGGCCACCGATTCCGTAGTCAAGGGGATAGGACTGCCGACTGTCATCACGACGGTTCTAGGTTCGATCCTCGGCTTGGGAGAGGTGTTAGTCTAGCGGCACTGATGAGTTGTGATACAACGAAACAGGTCTGTATGTCGATGACTAAAATATATTTTATAAAGCTCCCCTCTTTGGTAGAGCACTCTTGTAAATTATCTTACTCGCTACTTAATTTAGCTAAAATAATGCGAAGCTCGCGATTTGTTTACAAACAAACGTTTGAGCCCTCTACGAGTAGCAGACGAATGTTTATTTAAATAATCGTTCTGACAAGTTAATTTCGGCCACCGATTCCGTAGTCAAGGGGATAGGACTGCCGACTGTCATCACGACGGTTCTAGGTTCGATCCTCGGCTTGGGAGAGGTGTTAGTCTAGCGGCACTGATGAGTTGTGATACAACGAAACAGGTCTGTATGTCGATGACTAAAATATATTTTATAAAGCTCCCCTCTTTGGTAGAGCACTCTTGTAAATTATCTTACTCGCTACTTAATTTAGCTGAAATAATGCGAAGCTCGCGATTTGTTTACAAACAAACGTTTGAGCCCTCTACGAGTAGCAGACGAATGTTTATTTAAATAATCGTTCTGACAAGTTAATTTCGGCCACCGATTCCGTAGTCAAGGGGATAGGACTGCCGACTGTCATCACGACGGTTCTAGGTTCGATCCTCGGCTTGGGAGAGGTGTTAGTCTAGCGGCACTGATGAGTTGTGATACAACGAAACAGGTCTGTATGTCGATGACTAAAATATATTTTATAAAGCTCCCCTCTTTGGTAGAGCACTCTTGTAAATTATCTTACTCGCTACTTAATTTAGCTGAAATAATGCGAAGCTCGCGATTTGTTTACAAACAAACGTTTGAGCCCTCTACGAGTAGCAGACGAATGTTTATTTAAATAATCGTTCTGACAAGTTAATTTCGGCCACCGATTCCGTAGTCAAGGGGATAGGACTGCCGACTGTCATCACGACGGTTCTAGGTTCGATCCTCGGCTTGGGAGAGGTGTTAGTCTAGCGGCACTGATGAGTTGTGATACAACGAAACAGGTCTGTATGTCGATGACTAAAATATATTTTATAAAGCTCCCCTCTTTGGTAGAGCACTCTTGTAAATTATCTTACTCGCTACTTAATTTAGCTGAAATAATGCGAAGCTCGCGATTTGTTTACAAACAAACGTTTGAGCCCTCTACGAGTAGCAGACGAATGTTTATTTAAATAATCGTTCTGACAAGTTAATTTCGGCCACCGATTCCGTAGTCAAGGGGATAGGACTGCCGACTGTCATCACGACGGTTCTAGGTTCGATCCTCGGCTTGGGAGAGGTGTTAGTCTAGCGGCACTGATGAGTTGTGATACAACGAAACAGGTCTGTATGTCGATGACTAAAATATATTTTATAAAGCTCCCCTCTTTGGTAGAGCACTCTTGTAAATTATCTTACTCGCTACTTAATTTAGCTGAAATAATGCGAAGCTCGCGATTTGTTTACAAACAAACGTTTGAGCCCTCTACGAGTAGCAGACGAATGTTTATTTAAATAATCGTTCTGACAAGTTAATTTCGGCCACCGATTCCGTAGTCAAGGGGATAGGACTGCCGACTGTCATCACGACGGTTCTAGGTTCGATCCTCGGCTTGGGAGAGGTGTTAGTCTAGCGGCACTGATGAGTTGTGATACAACGAAACAGGTCTGTATGTCGATGACTAAAATATATTTTATATATATATATATATATATATATATATATCTGTATGTATGTGTGGGGGTATGAATGTAGGACGAAACAACAAATCGCAGCAAACTGATCACAATTAATTGTAAGAACAGTCATGATATGCAAGTAATTTATTCAAAATACAAGTAATGATGGATGAGTAGACCTCACGTCTGTAAATGCACAGCGACGTATAGTCATATTTTGCGATATTTGAACGAAATCCTATGAAATATGTAAATTTATCCTAAAGGAATTTTAACGTTTTAAGGTATTCAGAAGTTTCTGCTTAATTCCAATCGATATTAAAATAAACGAGAATAAATAAAATTCCTAGTTTTGAAATCCAGAATGAAATATATATATATATATATATATATATATATATATATATATATATATATATATATATATATATATATACTATAATAATTAAATACCTGCATACACTAGTGTTTCATCCTTTCGGGAATCTTCAGTGCAGGGTGTCACGATTGCCACCAATCGACGGATTCGAACTCAGCAACACGAGCCATCTCTGGATCGATTAGCAAAGATTGTATATATCCGGCTTCCATAAAACGCGCGAAATAACGTTGAATTCAAACATTTTTATTTTAAATGGTGTTTACGTCAGACAGACAGTGATCTAATCGTTATAGAATGATCTATGCATATATATATATATATATATATATATATATATATATATATATCGAAGTACTGGCTCTGGGTCAGAAAACACTGTATATATAATAAAATTTTATTTTCTTTGTAAATAAATGGAAAAGAGGGTTTTTAATATGAATACCAATACACCCAAAAGAAAAACGAATTGAAAAGAGTATAGATTGAGTAGGGGAGGTTGATTTTGAAACCACGGTTACGTTCATCCATGGAAAGATGTAAACTAACGTAAAAAGTAAAAGCGAAAAATATTTTTCTCCAAAACCCTACCATTTTATGAGCAAATAAATTTAAACATCGAAAATAATCGTATATTTGGATTTACCACCGGTGGTAAGTGATAGATATAATAGATCAAATTATGACCGGGGTTGATAAAATCTGAAGCAAATATGTAAAATAATATATATATATATATATATATATATATATATATATATATACATACATATATATATATATATATATATATGTCAATATTTAATTTAATTTACAATAAACTCCACACAAATCCGGTTTTTCTTTTCATCCAGTAAAATGTCCAATCTTCACCGGAAAAATTAAAACACTCGCACATTCACATACGCGTTTACTAGTTTGCATTTCATATTAATTATAGCTATTAAGAACTAAACATATATTTTTATCAATCTTATAAAACGTATTTTATTATTATTTTTATAATTATTTGTTTATTTTAAATATATTTTATAATTGTAAACATCTTGTTTTCATTGTAGATTGTTTATTTTGCGTGCTTCGTACCGTTAAAATCTTGCTGTTAGTTGTTTGATTTGTAATTCAGTAGGTGACTTCAACGTCCATAACGTGGAATGGCTGACCCACTCAAATAAGACAGACGATGAGGGGAGTTTCTGTCATGATTTTGCCATTGCTTATGACCGCACCCAGATCATCCACAAACCCACCCGTGTGCCCGATACTGCAGGTTAGTATGCAAACCTTCTAAACCTTTTTCTCTCTACTTCCCCTGAGCTATGTTCATATTCCGTTCTTTCTCCTCTAGGATCCTCCGACCACTCCGTCGTATCAGTTAAGATAAAAATGAAATGTAATATGTCCCCAGACATACCCCTCTACCGTACTGTATACCGATACTCTATGGCTGACTGAGATAGCTTCCGTACATCCATATCTGATCTACCTCTGCATTCCATGTTTAAAAAGGATGTGTCCTCTATAGTATCAGACCTGTCCGAATCGTTAATTGTAGGCATAGACCGATTCATACCATCTAAAAAGTTCCAACAAAAACCTTACAGCCAGCCATGGTTCTCCCCAGAATGTGCTACTGCCATCGCAAACAGAAATCACTTTTTTCCATAATTACCCACGTAATAGATGCAATGAAACTAAAGCTGCTTTCAGGAACGCCAGCAACCACTGTAAAAGAGTAATAAAATATGCAAGAGAGCTATATGCCGAGTAAGTTAAATCCAAAGTAGCTGAGCAGCGGCTTTGTTCCCACAAGTTTTGGCAAATAAGAAATAGGATCCTGAATAAAAGTGTGCGTTCTATTCCAACCATTATCAATGGACCTGAGGTCATCTCGTCAGCATCAGACAAGGCCAAACTATTTGCAAAGAACTTTGCAGCTAATTCTACCCTATGCGATGAAGGCAATCAACTCCCCATATTTCCTCCTATAACACAGAACACGCTAGGTAACATACAGATATCTGTGCGTGAGGTCTCCAAGCTAATCAGGAAACTTGATTCCAGTAAAGCAACTGGCCCTGACAGCATCTCAATTATAGTGATAAAGAAGCTTCAAACGGAACTTGCTCCCATACTTATGAAACTGTTTAAACGTTGCCTTAAGGAGAAGTGCTTTCCAACACCCTGGAAAACCTCATCAGTATGCCTGTATTTTAGAATTCAGGTGATAAGCCATCTCCCTTTCAGTACAGACCAATAAGCCTACTGTGTGGCATGAGTAAGTTTCTGGAATCTATATTAAATAGAGAAGTAGTCAACCACCTCAGCAGAAATAACCTTCTTAGTGACACGCAATATGGTTTCCGTTCTGCAAGATCTACCGCAGATGTGCTAACGGTTATATCTCATAGGATTAGTGAATCTTTTGACAAAGGCTTACTTTCTAGGGCAATTGCTCTTGACATATCAAAGACCTTCGACAAGGTATGGCATAAAGGCCTACTTCACAAGATTTCCAGCTACGGTATAACAGGAAATATTTTCTCTATCAATAAATCATTTCTCTCTGGTAGTGTCGATGGACAAAAATCAGAAGCCTGCAGTATTAATGCTGGAGTCCCTCAATACATACTTAAATCATTCGTTGACATATATGCTGATGACACGATCATCTACGGCAACACATCAAAGGCTGTAAATGACAAAGTTCTTTCTGATCCTCTCTCTCTTCTGATCTCGAGCGCGTGGTTCAGTAGGGGAAGACGTGGCTGGTTACCTTTACTGTATCTAAAACCAAGCTCCTATCTTTACATCATCAACGCTTTGATCCCCATCTAGCATCAACTGAAATGGATGGCTCTCGTTTAGGAGAAGCCCCATGTTTTGACAAGCCTCTGGGCTTGACCTTTACTCCTGATCTGAAATAGCACACGTACATCAAGTCTGTTGCCAAGGTCGCTGGAAAGATGATGGGATCCGTCTAGCTCTCCAGAATATATCTCACTACTGATGCAATTCTCTTTCTATATAAAAGCCAATTACGTCCAAGGATGGAATACTGCTGTTATATCTGGGCAGGAGCTGCTAAAAACAGCCTATTCTGCCTTTACAGTACAAAATAGACTTCGTGGTTTAATGGGGGATGCCCTGTTCTCTTCCTTGCAACCTCTCTCCCACAGAAGGGACGCTGCGAGCCTATGCTTGTTTTATCGTTATTTCCATGGCAGGTGCCTGTCTGAGCTCCAATCTCTAGTCCCCCATCGCTAATCTTTTTCGAAAAACATCCGTCTAGCTGAAACCACTGTCAAATATTTGTCCCACTCTTTATCTGTACCTAAAGCAAAACGTAGAAGTGCACGGCTGTGGAACTCTGTTCCTTCTGCCTGCTTCCCACCTGAATACAACCTGGATGTCTTCAAGTCCAGCGTAAACAAATTCCTGATGAACCGCCTCCTTAAGTAGACACTTGTACTTGCAATAACCTTTATCCCTGAATGGCTTCCGGGCCTTGATAATTGGTGGTCACCTTGTAAAAAAAAACGGGGAATATTTATTATTTTGTATTTTCTCATATTTGAATTTTTTCTCTGAATTTTTACTTATTTATATACTTTTATAGTTACTGAGGTTATAATATATACGTTTATCAGACATTTTTCTTACATAGTTGGGAAACAAACCAAAATTTCTACTCGCAGTGGAGATACTAATAAATTATCTGGTCAACCTTCTATGTTAGATAAAAGAGAACCCCCACATATCGACAAGTTATACAGCACAGTTATTTCATTGAAAATATACATCCAATATTAAGTAAATTTTCGCTTTCCAAATAAATAGCCGGTTATATATTTGATATTTGGAACGCAGTTAATTCACGTTTACCGCTGTTAACTGAATTGAATATAAATTGCAAAATATCTGCTTTAAGAAAGTAAAACTGAGAAATGGAAACTTATTCTCCTCATTTACAAAGCATTATGATAAAGAAACTAAACACATTGTTTGACTTTTCTTCTTGCCGTTGTTAACTGCCAATTTTATCTCGTGAGGACAAAAATGTGAAAACATTGTCAAACCAAACACATAATCTGTAATTGTCCCCTCAAACAGAAGGTGAGTTTATAATCTTCTTTTTCATGCTTAAAGACAATATCATACACATTTTTAAGTAAATTAATTTCTATACTTGTATTTTAAGTAAATAAATAAAAAAATCTCATACTGTTTCATTTTATGAAAAATTGCATTGAAGTCTTGTAAGTCACAGTTATCCAATGCGTGCCAAATTTAATTTTTCAGGTCCCATTGAAAGACAGAGAATACCTGAAAGACCAGCGAAACAAAATAAGATCTACGGGCACTTTTCAACTTGGTCCTACAGATAAAGTTTCCATAAAAATAAAAGGATTTCTGTGTTAGGAGAGAGAGGGAACCAAGTTGATTTATCTTCTGTTGCCTAAACATCTTATGACCAGACTGTTTTAAATCAGAGAATAGCAATGCACAAGATGAAAATTTTGAGCCAAACAGACACTGTAAAATTAATTACAGCCAATTAAAAATTCCACGGTATGCTATTGAACTAATCCGGGGTGATATTTCTTCAAAGTTAGAGGCGAACCTGGAAAATGTCTTCCTTTTGGATCTACATTGGTCTTCTAAAGAAAGGCTTTAATATTAACAACATACTCCTGGATAAATAAAAAAAAGACAGACAACAAGGAAGAAAAACTAAAGAGCATGCCCTTAAAAAGCACAATGAACAACTTGAAAACCTGAGTTTTATTGGTGTAGATAGTAGGCTGCGAAAACCACTTTGTTTTATCAGGAGGTGGTGGAAGGGAATAAATAAACAAAAGTAAGAAAATTTAAGGGGTCAGAATGCCACTTGACATTGACAGCGGAAATAGGTTGTGATAAAAAGGGAGAATATCTCACACATAGAGTTATCCCTAATACTAATGCAACAGGTGTTGATTTAACAGAAGAAGTTGAAAGTGCTTTTAAAGAATATAAGATTGTGACTACATTGAAGACTGCGCTTTTAGACAACATCAATACAAACACTGGCTATGGATCTGGGCTTATCACATTTCTAGAAAAAGTATTACACAGGAAGTCACACACTATTGGTTGTTCCCTACATTAGAATGAGCTTCCTTTCATGGCTTCATTTAAATAGATCGATGGCAATAAACAAAGCCCATCATCATTTACTGGGCCAACTAAATAATATGTGGCAATAATTACAATAATTTGCCCCAGGTTGAAGTTCCATTAATAAGTAGTCCTGTGGATATCAATTATTCTGTACTAGTAGACATTGATGATCCGAGTGGCGACCAAAAACTACTTTTGGAATATGCAGTAGGGATTCTACGAAGAAAGTTTAAATCACGCCAGATGGATAACTCTAGCAATTTGAGCAATATGTTTATGGACCCGACAAATTTATTTATATTTACTGTTTGATAAAATGCACACATTGTTTAAATTTATTGTTGAAGTGTATGCAGTTAGTTGGTTTGAAATTAAAAGAGACAATAAATTTCATAACCAGCAACTATACATTTTCAATATGATTCAGAGAATTAAGCAGCAGCCACAAGATATCCAAACAATTTTATTTAAAAATATTCAATACAATGCTTTTGCTCTATTGCCAGAAAATATTTTGTATGCGATTATCAAATCAGATGAAATAGAAATGAGGTAAGAAGCTATAAAAATATTTTAACCATTAGGTAAGTAAACATTTTTATATAAAAATAATAAAATTCTTTACATTATTTATATGTTCATTTTTAAATGTTGTTAAAATTTCATTATTAAAAAATTTCAAACAAGTAGAAATCATTTTTAAAGTCAATTGCTTTTTTTTTTCAAGAGTGCAAAATCATTTCACAAAAGTTTGCAAAAAATTCAACAATAAATTTCAAATTTCACATTGTTTTCATTTAATCAGCATATCCTAAAGTGGAGTCTGTGAATCTGCCTTTTACAGAAGGATTTTCAGATGAGGAACTTCAGGATTAATCGTTGATTGGGGGGAAACTAGAGTCGCCTGATTTACCTGCACATTCGCAAACTGTCTAAAGGGCAGCTTAATTAACAACATAGGTTTCTCACTTGGTCTATGGATTTGAAAGAAGACACAAACATATTATTGCAAAAGTTTTATGTCGAAAAATGTGGTCTTCTTTTGATTCAAAAGGATCTTATGTGGAACCCTATGAAATGATGCAACACTTATCATTGCTAACATTTTTGTGTGGTTTGGCATATTTTTTATAAATCTGCTTACAGATTAGTGTACAAATTTGAAACTAAGATTACCTATGATGAATTAAGGTTTTAGAGCAGTTTTAATTAACAATTGTAGTATTTAAAAATCGATTCCCTTATAAATTGCAAGAATATTTCGTTCTTAATGGATATTCCTTCATTGATAATCAGTTGTGTTTATGAACTTTGACATTTTTATTTTAATTTTATTTAGAATATCATATAAACACAAGTGGTCAGGAAGAAAATTTAAACAGTGTTGCCCCAAGAAATGGAAGATGTCATGAATACCATAAACAAAAATCGTAGAGGTTCAGAAAGATTCGAAGTAGCAAATTATCAAGACAGTGGCGTAGGGAGAGTAAACGTAAATCGGACTGGTCTGTTCAAATGTCACCCCACTGACATAGTGTAACCTTTCCCTTTCCTTTGCTGTCACTCGGACCACCTCTCCTAGATACGACACACACACACACAGACACACAGACACACACACACACACACACATATATATATATATAGATAGATATATAGATATATATATATATAAAGCTGAATGTCTGTGTGTGTTACTAATTTTAAAAAATATAAGAGTTTCTAATATTTTAGAAAAGATTAAAAACTTAAAATCCTTCCCTTCACACCTTAGCCTCGCTGAACATATTTTGCTGTCACCCAAGGCGGATATCCCCCAACCCTGCCACTCTATAGCTACGGTAATGTATTAATCAATCTATGCTGGAAGTCTGCGAATAAAACTGGGACACTGGAGAGTTTATTGCAAACGAAATACAAGAGAAGCCAAAGGTTTCTCCAAGCGTGTAATAAAAGACAAACAATTTTGTTATCACGATAAATATTTTGCGATATGTGTCAAAGACATCATGGAAAGAAATTTTTACTCAAACTCCAGCAAAATTATTTATTATTAGTGTGGATGACCTGTGCGAGAAATCTTAATGAATCAAAAACAATCATAATAAGTGAGGGATGTGTGAAGCTGGTAATGCGAAGCCATCAGAATCTCCTGCTTCTAACTCGAAATTTTTTATCTTGAAATATTAATTGGACGTTTATTTAATTACTAGCCGGGCTACCCGGCGTTGCTCGGGGCATAAACAATGAGAAAATTGAAGTTGATTTTGAATATAATTGTTATTCTTTGGAGAGATAACTTTTTAATGTCTATGTATCATTTGCTATTTAGAGCAAAATAATATTTTACATACCCTAGGACAGCTAATACACATGTATGAAATAATTGTACCTTCCCTAGGACAGGTAATTTACAGAATGCATATGAAATAAGTTTACCTTTTTGGGACAGGTAATTTGCAACACATATTTAAAATATGTTCACCTACTTTTTGACGGGTTATTTATATACATATATGAAACAATTTAACATACTCTCGACAGGTGTTGTACAACATATATGAAATAAGTTCTCTTCCCACCAAGGCTACCATGATTTTAAGAAAATTTAAATCATTTTTAGAAGATGGATCATTAGGATTTCCAAAGAATTACGTAAATACAGTGTGTTGGTTAATGAGTTCACAACCCTTGCTTCACCATGAATTTCACCATTAGTGCGTTTCTTTCCTTCTTCACTATCGTCACTATTATTGTAAGAAAAATTATTTAATTTTTGGGAGATATCTTAGCAGAATTTTAAAATTAATGCATAAATACATTGACAGAGTTAAGTGATTAGACAACCCGTGCTTCATTATCAACTTCCACATTACTTTGTTTCATTTTTCCCCACTACCAACAACAACATTTTTGTGAAAAAGACGTCATTTTCGGAAGATTACTCAGCAGGCTTTACAAACAAATAAGCAAATATGATGAGAAGCGTTGTGATTAGGCAACTCTTGCTTCGCTACAAAATTCCACATTACTGTGCTCTTTCCCTCCCTACTACTTGTAGTATCATTTTAAGTGAAATGATATCATTTCTTGACCATAACAGAGCAGGTTTTACAAATAATTACATAAATGCATTGCCGCGAATGATCATTAGTCAACTTTTTCTTTACCACAATTTTCAATATTAATATAGTTCCCCCCTCCTTACTACCAAAATCACCAACGGCACATTAGTAAGAAACGATGTGATTCCCGGAGTATCATTCAATCGTTATTCCATATTTTTTGGAATGTGGCATTGTGGGAGATTGCACCACCCCAAAATGGACATTACTCTCTCCAGCCCCACCCCAAAAAGTGAAGATTTGTCAATTCATATAGAACTGCAGCACACGTTATAAACAACTTAATAATGTGTCTTTCTACTCACCACTACAACTGTGATGTCAAGTTTACATTGAAAATGCAGAAAAAATATTGTTAACCACCTACGGAAACTGAAAAATGGTCTAGGCGTATTATTTCATTACAAAAACAGACCAATCAATTAACTCACATTGCGTTATTTTTATAAATTCTTGGATATGTTACTAATTTCGAAAATCATTTATCATAATTTTAACCCACATTATCGCCTGCTGCCTTTTTAAAAATATATAACTTTGGTATATTGTTTGGTTTAATGATTTCATTGAAAAAGCACGAATAAATTAACTCACATTTCATCATTTTTCATAATTCTTAGTATATTACTAATTTCGACAATGATTTTTAATAATTTAATTCATATTATCGACCCCACGTTACGAAAACAATAACTTTAATATATTCTCTCGGTTGTTTATTTTATTATAAATACACCAATCGATTTATGTACATTTCCAAATATTTCATAATTCTTGGATATCGTATTAATTTCGATAGCCATTTTTTTAATAATTTTAACCCACATTATCGAAACTCCTTACGAAAATAATAACTTCGATATATAATCTGTGTTTATTATTTCATTAAACACACAAATCATTTAATCACATTTGAAATTTTGATTTTGTTAATAATCTAGACAATCATTTTTAATTATTTTAACCCACATTAAACCCCCCCTTTACAAAAATAATAATTGATATATTCTCAGGGTTTATTCTTTCATTACAAAAACACCAATCTATTTACTCAAATCTCATCATTTTTTATAATTCTTGGATATTTTACTAATTTCGACAATCATTTTAACCCATATTATTGCGCCCCCTTCTTTACAAAAATAATAACTTTACATTCTCCAGGTTGTTTATTTCATTACAAACACACCGATCGATTTATTCACATTTCATCATTTTTCATAAATCTTGTATATGTTACACATTTCGACAAGCATTTTTGAGATTTGTAACCCATGTCATCGCCTACTCCCTTACTAAAATACTAACTTTATATTTTGTCTGTGCCGATTATTTCATTACAAACACAATAATAAATTAGCTCACATGCCATCATTTTTCATAAGTCTTTGATACGTTACTAATTTCGTCAACCATTTTTCAATCAACATTATCACCCCCTCATAAAAATAATAACTTTCATATATTTTCGTAGTTGATTATTTACTTACAAATACGCCATTCAATTAATTCACATTTGATCATTTTTCAAAATTCCTGGATATGTTACTAATTTCGACAATCATTTTTCATAATTTTGACCTAATTATCGCAGCCACCTTACGAAATATTAACTTTGATATGTTGTCTGTGTTGTTTTCTTTTCATTACAAACACACTAATCAATTAATTCACATTTCATCAGTTTTCATAATTCTTGGATATGTTACTAATGCCGAATATCATTTTTGATATTTGTAACGCTAGTTATTGCCTACTTCCTTACTAAAATAATAACTTTGATATATTATCTGGGCGGATTATTTCATTACAAACACAATAATCAATTAACTCACACGTCATCATGTTTCATAATTCTTAGATATGATACTAATTTCGACGATTATTTTTCATAATTGTAACCCACATTATCGCTCCACTCCTTACGAAAGTAATAACTTTGATATATTGTCTGGGTTGAGTATTTCATTAAAACACACACAGACCATTTAACTCAAATTTCATCATTTTTCATAATTCTTGGATATGTTACTAATTTCGATAACATTTTTTTATAATTTAACCCATATTATCGCTCCTCCTCTTACGAAATTAATAACTTTGATATATTATATGGGTTTATTATTTCTTTAAAAACGCACCTATCAATTAACACACATTTTATCATTTTTCATAATTCTTGGATATGTTTCTAATTTCGACAATCATTTTTAATAATTTTAACCTTATCTCCCAACGCTTTCGGAAATAATAACTCTAATATATTGTCTGGGTTTATTATTTCATTACAAACACACCAATCAATTGCCTAACATTTCATCGATTTTCATAATTCATTGATATGTTACTGATTTCGACAATCATTTTTTCATAATAGTAACCCACATTATCGCCCGCTGCCCTTACGAAAATAATAACTTTGATATATTATTTGGTTTGATAATTTTATTGAAAAAGCACCAATAAATTAACTCACATTTGATCATTTTCATAATTCTTGGATATGTTACTAATTTCGACAATAAGTTTTTATAATTTTAACCTACATTATTGTCACCACTTACGAAAATATTAACTTTGATATCTTGTCTAAGCTGACTTTATAAACACACTTATTAATTAACTCACATTTCATCATTTTTCATAATTTTTGGATATGTTACTAATTTCGACAATAATTTTCATAATTTTAACCCCTATTATCTTAATATATATTTTATTTTGTATTCATCTTAGAAGGTAGTAATGCCTGGTAGAAAACTATATTACACTTACTTGGCATGTTGGCTAAGATCAAAGTGTAGTATCTGTTCTGACGAGAAATCAGCGAAATCATTTACTGCCCTCCTCTCCAAAAACAGAAAAAAAGTTTTGGTAATTCTTGGGAGAATGAACAGGCACTAATTCACCACAGCCCAACCTCACCTAAAATAGAAGGTTTGGTAATCCTTCTAGAGTACTTTTTTAAAGCAACATAATCGTGCTCCCCCTATCATCAACGCATGACGTCACGTCCGGAAAATGACTCAGCAGTTTTTCGAAATACAGGATTTCATTATAAATCGTTTGCATTTTTAAATATGTGTACTACACTGTAGAATCACCTTATTTAAATTAATGCTACTAAAAAATAAATATTTCAAAGTGCAGTTAGTGATTAAGCAACACTTGCTTTACACTAAACTAATGAAAAAATTGGATTGAGAAACAGATTCTTAATTCTAATCAAATAGAGATAACACATGTCAGTTTCTTATTTAATAAATCATTAGGTGAAAGTACAGAATAGTCTAAATAATACCTTTCCCTCCCTATATTAAGAATGACTTTCAAAATATTAACGTTATTATTTCAGAACTGTTCGTATCCCGTGTGTCGCCCCCCCCTTGTACACACAAATGTTTCAATGAATTTTATAGAAATAGAAACATTTTTAAATAAAGATTAACGTTTAATAAATAGTAAATGAATTTCCTGTGTAAAAATCGACTTTTGGTCTGAAGAAGAAGTAAGATCTTAATGAAGTGCATAATAAATTGCAATGAAATGTACAAAATTGATTAAAAACGGAAAGGACATTTTACTGCTTTATATGATTAATTATTTATTCTAAGTATTCGTAAGAAAAAGGGGTTCGCACTTAAAAATAAACAGATGCCTTTGTTTTTCTTACAATTTACTTTTATTATCATGGGGTATGCCTTGCTGCCTGAAATAAAAATGGTAATACAATGTGACCCGTGTAAAAGACGCACAAGTATGAACAGCTGCTGCGATAATTATACATCCTTCATCAGGAAAACTTAAGCGACTATTACCTGCGTATGATCATGAAAAAATATTACGCAATGTGATATAAAATGCTATGCTACAACAAATGTTTTAGAGCATATTCTCTGATGTACATTTTCGGAACTCCATTGAGAAGATTGTTCGTGTTCATTTGAAATGTAAAAACAAATATTGAAAGACCTTTTTTGTGTGATTGCTGATTAATGTACTGTTTCTGGTATATTCAGGAGTAAAATATTATTTTGGTACATTGTCTTTTGGGTTATTAATTTGTGTTTTTTATTTACTTCTGTGTTGTGAATAATAAATGTTTGTGCAGTTAGGTACAGTGTATCGCATAGCTAAGTATCAACTTTTGCTAACAGTTGTGTATCTTTTGTAGTTGAAAAGTATTAATAAAACGTGTTAACATATTAGTGGCATTGTGTAAAAATAAATTTCATATATATTTGTTCGGACTCCTTTTGCCAACATTTAACTTCAACTATAATTGTTACCGTTTGTGCTATCTATTTCTCTCGTCTGCCAAAATGACTAATTCTCTGGTTTTACAATAGCTCCTTATCACAACGTCCCTGCTTCATATGATAATTAATGTCATACGTATATTAATGAGTCGCCTACAAACGAACGTTGTTCCGGTCACCAGACAGTAGCATTTTTCTTGCTGCTTTGGTGATTAGTCTCGACGTCACTGCCAGGACGTCTGCTGTTCATCGGTAAAAACAGGTTGAATCTGTTTTGGTACGTAATACTTCCACTTGCTAGTGGAGCGCCACGTGAACTCCTTTTAAGAATGAGTCTAGTTCATCCAGTTTTCTAGATCGCATCCTCGATGAGAGATTTTTTAACTTCTAGGGAGTACCAAACTGTCTTTTTAAGGTGAGGTTGCGGTGTGGTGAATTAGTGCCTGTCATTTATCCCAACGATTACTACACATTTTTCTGTTTATGGAGAGGAGGGCAGTAGATGATTTCGTTGATTTCTCGTCAGAACAGATATTACACTTTGATCTTAGCCAAAAGGCCAAGTAAGCATAATATATTTTTCTACCAGGCATTACCACCTTCTAAAAACAAACACAAATAAAATATATTTTAAGAGAATAGGGGTTAAAATTATAAAAAATTATTGTCGAAATTAATTATGGCAAGTGAGCTTGCGTCTACCCAAACTATAAAGTGACTTCTGTTTACACACCAATCATTGTGTACTTGGTCGTCCTGGTGTATCCTGCTGAGTGCTTTCATCGGAATAATCCTTAGGGGATGTATTAATTTCGTCAGTTCAGGCAGGCGTAAAATGTTTGGCGAAATCTTTCACATATGCTGTAGCTACACAAACAAAAATTGACGAAACAGTTTTCTGCATACTGAAAGGATCGTTCGCCTTGTATTGTCTAGTTGTGATTCTCAAGTAATTTCTATGGGCATGCATTTGCTGTAAAAACGCCAAGGAAACAATTTAGCTCCCTGTAGTACATCACAAATCGCACCTTATGCTTGTTTGTCCTATTAACAATATTACAACATTAGCTGGACTTCACTCTTTTTCAGAGAATGCCACCAACTATTTTGCAAAAATTCAGCCCGAATTTGTTAAACCAGGAGGTACTCTGGTGTTTGAATTTTAATTGCTCTGGTGTTGTTCACCTGCCCAGTTCTATGCGGCTGTCAACACTTTCTCCCGTTAGTCAAATATGATCTGGCCCATCGATTTTGACTACAACATACCTAGACACGTTCTCTATGAAGACATAAACCTCACTAGATAAAGTCAAATACAACCCTCTGACTTCTTGAGAGAACCAAATCATAGTAAAAGGTCAATGGCTAATATTATTTCTTCGAACACTAAGACCTCCAGTTCCAATCAACGCAGGCTATCCACTGCAAAATCGGCCGGTCTCATACAATCTCATCATTTTACTAACTTAACGACGATATACTGTTTTTTTTTTTTCATCAGGCCGCTGGAACAGCTGTCAACCAAGATCTTCAACAAGTCGGAGATGATTATATACGCCGTCTTTATTCACTTGTATGGGGAGTAGACTGGCGTTGACGTCTTTTTCCCAGAATTGTTTAACTGTCACCCTGCAGTAACGTGGCCATCCTTTATGTACTTGCAATACTGTAGTTTCTGTCGCAACATTCGGACGCTTGTACCATCAGGCCGAACTGTTGCCAATTATTTGACTATAACACCCTGGATATTGTATCTATAACAGATGATTCTTGTTCAGGCATTGGATGTGGGTGAAATATCACGAAGTAGCTGTGCGGCTGGTGCAGTATTTTCAGCCTTGTGTGAGCACCCTAGCTGATGCTAGTAAATTTACGATGGCCAAGTGTCGTTGTATTGTGCTTGATCAAACTCAGGTGTTGGTGTGCAACCCCGTCATATATACTAGCCCAATCGCAGTCTTGAGCCCTTTGTACGTCAAGCCTTGTCGTATTTCGTCGTTATATTTCGTTGGCGTACATGTCCACGCGAAAGAATGTCCCATCGGCGAAATCTTTATTAAAAAACTCTTCAATCAGGTGATCTACTTTTATCTTTAGATAAAGTTTGAGTATGGCATCCACCAAATATAATAGTAAAAGACTCGGCTGTATTAGCTATTTTCTGTGGTTTCGCAACTAGTTTCATATTTTTAAGCTAGGTCAATCGGTTACCATGGAAAGACATTATTATATTACTGATAAGCTTTACTTTTGTAGTTTTCAGAAGCTAAAAAACAAATTATAGAAAGAAAATGTGTAAATATGCGGAAATATCTTTAGTAAAAAATATAATATTTGTTTTAAGTCCTTGCCAACTCATGACGTCAATCACTATCCGTGTTCTATCTATCTCGTCTGTCAAAAATACCTACTATATGCTTGGTCCTTTCCAAAGCCGTCATTCTCATAATATGCAAATTATGTCACATGTATACTAATAAACCTTCTTCGAACGGAATGATTTTCTGTCTCTTTTACTCCTTTATTTAATAGACATAAATGTCGCTTGTTAAATCCCCGATCTGCATTATCTTCTGAGACTATTTAAGATGTGTGGAGTAACTATGTCGCTTACTTATGAGGGAATAATAATATATTTAGCATTTTATATAGAGAAATATATTGAGTGGCATTATAATGTGCATTAGTGATTAAATATTTCTAGGTTTTGCCTATATTTTGCTAGTGAATAATTTACAATAGATTAGCTTCATTACACACGAGTGGCCATATGACATTATAAAATAGTAATATGTTTTATGAAAGTTTTGAATGCCAATGTTTTATGCATCAGTCAAATTCTATCAGGAAAAATCATTATTCGGACTTGGTAAAAGTAAAAAGCTTATATTTTCTTTAGTTATTGATTTCAAAGCCGTTAATCGATATCTGTTGAGTGCGGAAATTTCAGGGATTGCTTATTGCCTGACTGTTAACCTCATTTGCACAATCGAAAGAGCGTGATCTAACGGACTTTCTCTCAGACGAGTATTTCATCTTGCACTCTAATACTTCCGGTTCCGCAGCAGATTCGTCTGGTGAAAAGAAGATGATACTGTTTGCAATGCCACACCCCCTTTGGCTTAGATCTTTTTCTTTTTCTATGTTCTACCAGTTATATGTATGCTGGTTTTATACACCTTCTTGCATTAAGCACACCCCTCGCTTCCTGTTAAGTAAAAATTCACCAGCTGATCCCCATCTGGCATCAACTGAAATGTATGGCTCTCATCTTTGGGAGGCCTCATGTTTGACAAGTTTCTGGGCTTGATCTTTACTCCTGATCTGAGTGGAACACATACATCAAATACGTTGCCAAGACCGCTGGAAAAATGGTGGGATCATTACATCGATCCAGTAAGTATTTCACTGCTGATGCAATTCTCTATCTATATTAGAGCCAGGTACGCCCAAAGATGGAGTACTGTTGCCACATCTAGGCAGGAGCTGCTAGAAAGGACTTATTCTGCCTTTATAGAGTTCACAATAGACTTCGTAGCTTTGTAATAGATGCCCTTTTCTTTTCTCTGCAACTACTTTCTCACAAAAGAGACTTTGCGAGTTTGTCTTTGCTTTATCGTTATTGTCATGGCAAGTGCTCGACTGGGCTTTTATCTATGGTCCCCCTTCGCCAAAATTTCACAAGAAACACGCGTCTTTCTGAAACCACTATCAATAATTCCCCCACTCTTTATCTGTGCCTACATTTAAAGGTAGATTCCACGAACAATGTTTCTTTCTAAGAATTGCCCGTGGAACTGTCTTCCGATTTCTTGCTTTCAAGCTGACTATAATATTGTTGGGTACAAGTCCAACGTAAACAACTTTTTGACTAACTAATTTACCGAATTTCCATTACCATCAATTACTATATTGTCCAATTGACTACTGCATACACGTTAACCCTTATTCTCGAGTGGCCTGTGGCCCTCATATGTGGTGATACCTATGTAAAAAAAAGTTGCACAAATTAATATTATCTCAGAAACTAAATGAAATGTATTTAATTAAATTGTTATGTTTCAATATCAAGTTATATCGGTGAGTTAAAAATTATACTTTGGTTTGTTCTTTATTTTTTTATGTTCACATATTTTTGTCGATATTGTACAGTCTTAGAAACAATGAACTTCAGTGAAGTAAAGTTTAAAGAATTTACCTGTAACGACTTTTAGTCTCGAAAAACATGCGAAAGTGCGTGCCCTCGTTTGTGATTCATTTTGTAAATATTTAAACGTATTGTGTTATACTTATCGTTATTTGCCATTTATTTTATTTTTAAAAATTGTTTCGTTTTGGCGAGCGTTTTTATTCTTTGTTTTAGATGTTATATCCTCGTAATTACAAAATAAATAATAAAGATTTATTTCATTGAGTTTTATCTATAGGATCTATTACCATAACTCACAAGCGAACCAGATTTGTTGCAATAGAGCTCACAGTCCAAGGAAGGTAAGGTTTTTAATCTTTCTCTCTTTGACACCCTATATTATAGAGTCAAAGGTTATTTCAATATTTTTCTTTCTCATCTTGCATCTCTTTATGGAAATACCACTAGGCCTTGTTCTTCCACATTTCGTAGCATTCCACGTGAATAATACAATACACTATAGCGCAAATACTGTGGATGTGAACACAAAGAAAAGCTGTCACCCATTCATCAGACCAACGTCTTCATATCAGTGAAACGATCCATTTTAATGCAACATAGATACATATAGCCCTACTTACGTCTCCATGTAAAACCTCTGAAACCATTTTGATACATTCTTAGTCAACATACCACTTACGTTATAGATATATAACGTTATAGTTTTATAATAGTTATATTACGAAATGCATATTGTCATTTCGTAATATAACTATTTTACTAACTGAATCGGGCAATTTATTTCTACTATTAAAACGATTAATTCAGCACACAAAAGCTGATATTATTTTCCAAAACAAAGCTTAAGCATTGTAAAATAAGATATAAAGAGAAAATATTATTTTTTATTTTTCTCTTAACATTATCATAACATAACATCATAACATGCTACCGAGAGAGTTTTATAAATATAACAGTGCTTATCTCGTTTTATGTATACGTCGCAATATAATGTGTCCATGTCTATAAGTAAACAAAATATAACGCAACAGTTCATTATGTTTTCTGTCATAACAGTAAACATGGAAATGAATTGCTAATATCGGAATCTCACTGTAATATTAATATTTTGAAAGAAGTCATAAGATAGAATTGGCAAAAATTCTAGCAGAATTGACTTTGAGCCAAGGTTTACGACAGTAACCGAAAGGAACATATGTGTGGAACTTGGCCACAACATAAGAATATGACTGCTGACTTGCAAATAGATACAAAGAATTAGAATATATATATATATATATATATATATATATATATATATAAAATATCGGTTACGTAAAAGGGGCTCACTACAAATTTAACACATTTTAAAGAGGTAAAGGAAACGATATAATTTTAATAATGTATATTAGTCAATGAAGTCGCACTGTGTCTCATAAAAGATCTCAAAGCGGCTTTACGTTGTATTTCGAGACACTTAAAAACTAGTTGCTCTTGTTTGATGGTGTTTGTTTTGTAGTTTTTTTTTAACATTTGATATATATATCTACCTAATAGTCCAGAAACTTGAAATAAGTTAAGTTGGAAAAGTGGATGCTTGAATAATTAAAATTGTGGAAGTTCTACGACGGACACTACCGGGGTTTGTTTGAATGCGAGTACGTATATAAACTCTGTTGATATGTCTATGATCTTCTCGCAGACTCCCTTTTAACACAGTGGCCAGCCATATTTTGTTTTGTGTGAGGAATCAAAACATTTTTTACTTGATTAGAGATTTTACCTTGTTGAGCAGTTTTTAGAATTCTGGAGGAGATTTTCCTCGGCTTAGTTGATGAATACTAAATTCTGACAGTTCTTGTTTAGTCGGTTACAAAGATCTTTGTCAGAATTATCCTGTTAATACCCATCTTATTTACAATGGTCCGCATGGATTTTACTGGATCCTGATAGTATTTTCTAAAACGTTAACGCACATCGTTACTCAAACACAGTTAGAATGATTGTTGTGATCTTTATTGACAACTGCTTTTTCGGAAGTATATCAAATTTATCGAGTTTTTATCTCAAAGCCTTCAAGGTATTCAAGATGTGTTAACCGAGAAAAAAATTCTTTCCTAGAACTGCACGTCTGTGGAACTCTGTTCCGTCTGCCTGCTTTCCTCCGGACTACAACTTGGATGTCTTCAAGTCCAATGTTAACAAATTCCTAATGAACCGCCCCCTTAATTAAACACTTCATCAAATCTCCACACTAACATAATGTACTTGCAATAACCCTTATCCCTGAGTGGCTTCCGGGCCTTAATAAGTGGTGATCACTGTGTAAAAAAAAATATATATCCATGATTCACGATACCATTTGGAGACATCCCGGTGCTTTAGCGTCATTCCTGGTCCCCAGCTCTAAAATTCACTACTAACGTATAGAAACAATGATTAAATTGTTCCAAAAAGTTTGAAATTAAACAATATAAAAAGTTCCCAAGTTCGTAACAGGCATTCCATAATAGCCGAGTGAATATATATTCATCGTGATTATTATTTGTTAAAATAAAATAATAAGATTAAAAAATATTTTTCTGTAATAGTTTTTGGTCAAACGATTGCAAACATTTCAAACTGTCATCCTCTAGAAATAAATCCTCGATACTATACAACGTCATTATTATTTCTAAAATTTGAACGACAAAAGTAGATTTAAGTTGATTTTTTAAAATTAATAATCTCTACTATTATATAAAAGTCACTTTTACTTACTTCTATAAACATTCATAACTTCACTGAAATAATTTCTCCGGGTACATCTAGATTCACCCCCAACGATGATAAGCCTAATTTTCATGATAACCCCTTCATTTGATTGATCTGCCGATCTACTCCTGACTTAAGTGCTATAAGCTAACACCATCTTAGATAGAACCATCTCATCTATTAAAGAAAAAGTTAGTGTCCCCCTTTGGCTAAATTCAAATTCCGTAATTAATTGGTTTGTCTCCTTTAAAAATAAACACATCCTTAGCTTCATAAGCTTTGACATCAACAATTATTTTCAATCAATTACTCCGATCCTTTTAAATAAGGCTCTAATCCTTGCTAAAAAAAATTCTGGCTAAACTCATTTAGAAATTAAATTATTTCTACTAGCCAGAAAGTCCCTTATACACTTTAACAATAAGTTTTGAACTAGAAAAGACAATCATAATAATTTTGACATCTTAATAGGAACTTCTGACTTTGCAAAGTTACAGATTTAGTGGGGTCCTTCTTACTGAAAGAACTTAAATACCATTTTATACATATCCAAGGGGCCTTTATAGAGACGATGCCCTTTTCACTACAACAGCCAGGTCAAGAGAGTACAACAAAATAATTAAAAAATTACATAACTTTTTTAACAACTTTGGCCTCTCTATACTTATCGAACCAAACAAAAAACTTCAAATTTTCTAGACAGTACGCTTAATCTTAACACCGAGATTATAGCCCCTATCATAAACCCAACCTTACGCATTTATACGTCCATAAATCTTCTAACCACCCGAACTCAATTATAAAATTTATAGTACCACCCATCTCCAGAATAATTTTTACTCTGTCTGCCGATAAAAACCCTTTAATAAAAATGCTACTTTCTTCAATAATGCCTTAAGGATACAATAAAGAGATTAAATACAACCATTGTTCTCCCTCTTCTGGCCGCTTTAAATCTATGATCACACACTATATAACTCGCAAGAAGCAAGTTCAAATAACAAGATCTGTTGCTACCAATAGCAATGAACCATTCTACATATATAATCCAAACCAACATACTAATCGTAATACCTCTCACCCACTCAGACGCATCAGGAGAAAGAAAAATATTAGGTTTAATCCTCCATTAAGCGTAAATGTCAAAACCAATATACCTAAGGAATTTTTCATCATTGTACAAAACTGTTTCAAATACCCGCATAGATATAGTTCTATTTTTAATAAAAACTCAATAAGCATTTTTATTCAAATATGCCTAATTCAGACCACAGTATCTTAACATCTAATG
The DNA here is from genome assembly GCF_053919585.1 of Euprymna scolopes. Lineage (NCBI taxonomy): Eukaryota > Metazoa > Mollusca > Cephalopoda > Sepiida > Sepiolidae > Euprymna > Euprymna scolopes. The sequence goes on along the minus strand of NC_136494.1, from coordinate 62,212,752 downwards.
ACAAAAAATTACACCAGCCCAAAAAATCATTTTTCAAATTAAATTCAAAACTAACTGCAATTGTAATAATAATTAAATTTGCCCGATCAATAATCATTGCATCTATAGAGATGGTATGTATTCATGCACAATTACAGAGCTCCTACGCAATCCTTCCATAACAGACTCTAATATTTTGTCATCAAGTTATCGCTCTCTCTACCCTTTATTTGTTATACTTACTAACCCAATAAACCATTCAAGCAGCTCTATTTACAATCATACAACTAGCAATACTACTACTACTCCTATAATAATAATAATAATAATAATAATAATAATAATAATAACAATAACAACAATAATGAGAAAAATAATATTTTTCCTAACAGCTAGCTTAATACAAACCCACTCATTATCCCCTCCAAAACAATCCTCGTACAATCATAGTCCCGCCCTTTGTTCATCACAATGAACAAGAGTCCAAGTATTTCCCTAGTACAAATCAGCAAATTAATATTAATTTCGGACCTCGAGCTGTTAATAAAGGACACACATATATCGGCTCTACTTCAACCTTTTTAAGAAAAGAATATAAAACCACACTTCTTTTTTAAATAAACAATATTCTAATAATAACCAAGGAACTTTTCTAACCACTTTAATTAAAATTAAATTAATTCTAACAATACCCCCTTCTCAATAAAATGAACTATCCTAAAAAAGGTTAAGTCTTATACTCCAGGCCGTAAGTCATGTCACCTCTGAATAATCGAATCTATAACTATTATTACTTCCCCTCAAAATAGTAATATATGAAACTCCTAAAAAGAACTTATCTCCTACTGCAACGATAAGTCCACATTTAAATATGGAAAATTTGAAATTACATAGCTATTTATTTAACCTTTTAGGTACATATATTTTTCTATGACATTATCGTTTTTTTCTACATACATTCTTACCATTTTATAACTCTGTAATTTTCATTGTAATTCTTTATTTCTTTTTGCTTGGCCGGTTTTATATATGCAATCTCCGTTTATTGTTTAAAATATCAAATATATCCATCTACCTACACATTTATTTTCTACATGTGTGTTTACTTATCGTTTATTATGTGCATTTTCTTACATACTTATTTGCCTTATTTCGGAATTTGTAGATAGCGGCCATCCTCTCTCCTTAAAAATTTGTTTTTCAACTCTTTATTTATTTACTCCTCTATTTACTTATATATACATATATATGTGTGTATATGTCGGTGTGTTTGTTGTATATATATATATATATATATATATATATATATGTGTGTGTGTGTGTGTGTATGTGTAATTGCATGTATCCATATATATGTATGTATATACATGTGTATGTATTTCACTTATCATCAACCCATTTGCTTCCCTTTATAACTCCTGCTGATAATTTAATTCTTAAGTTAAAAAAATTATATTTCAGTTGACCCCTTTTTGCTTTAAATTTTGGCGCCTTTTCAACGTCATCCTGTCTGGGTCATTTTGACATTGGCTTTTCTCTTCTAATATTAACTCAATATCCATTCATTTTTCTTCTTCTTCTCCTTCTTCCTTACTCACTCTCCCAACGTAAGCCTAGCATTTACAGCCGTTTAAAATTATTTTTTCTACGCACATCTTTTCTTTGCCCCTGATTGTGAATTATTCCACGGATTTCTGCCTTTTGGATTACTTTGGACTATCTTCCAATTACGCGATTCCCTTGGATTTTACTTGTTGAAATGGAAAATTGACTAACTGCTTTGGATTTGGATGTTTAGATTTTACCGTTATTGGATATGTTACCCTTCACCAGACTACCCATTCACATTTTTCTTCACCATATTCCCTCTCCTTCACTTATTGTTACCAAGTAAGATCTATGACTTACTTATAGGTTCATCAAATACTTTTGCAAGCAAAATACAATCCCGCATTTTGCTAAATCCAACCTCTGATGAGAAGGAAAGTATTTCTTGGAGATTACGCAGATTAAGGAACACCCACTTATTTTGTGCTTCCTTGTTAAAATATTTTAACTCTTTTTCAAAGTGTTTTTAACATGCTTTATTAACTACTCGTTCTTATATATATATATATATATATATATATATATATATATATATATATATATATGTCGTTGCCCATTATTAGCATCACATTTTCTTATAAATCTATTGGTATGATGTATTATTATTATTAGATACAAAAGCGATTACTGTACCAAAATATCGTACCATTTTGGAACTTTTTTAAACGTTAACAAATAACACATTTTGAATTGGATTTTTGCTTCTTGATTAAGGTTCGAAGTGTTATATCCTTTTCATTGCCAGTCATAGATCCGGTGTGTATATTCTTACGTTAAGCCTGGAATCGAGTTATGGCGATGTTAATCGTTTTATGATATTGCTCTGATATTAATATCCTATGAACTTATCTAAACGGTGTATTGCTCCATTATATGCCTGCTAAAAATATGTAGATGATAACATTAATAAGGCTTAAAAATTTAGTCACATTAACGATTAAAATACAGTGAGTCTTATTAAGTAGTACATTATGTGTGTTTGTTTGGTATGGAGACTTATCTTTTGTTTTCTTATATGCTTGAATGTTCAAGCTTATTTCCTCTAATTTCATAGCGAAGGTAGTGCCCATCATGTATATTTATTGTATTCAACTGCATTCCATTGAATCACACACTTTTATTTTGCAGAAGCATATCGACATTTTTCCTATTTACATACACCCCCCCTGAATATGTGTGACTCTAATCGGTAGTATACCGAGACAGATATATGTTCATTTTCCTATTTTATAGGAAGCGTTCTTGTTTAACCACAAAAAAACATAAGTAGAAGATCTGGAAAATATATCTGTCCACAAACATATGGATAATTTAATTTTCATATTTTCGTTTTCCTATATAATGATATATGATCTTTTGTGATATCAAGTGTGATATCACAACACCTATTGATGATTGCTGATTAATTGTTTACCATCATTGATGGCTGACATCAATACTTATCTCAATAATATAACCATGCAACCGTATGTAAAGCATATACTTAAATTTGCACTGGATTAAACCTATTCCATGTTTGATGTAATTCTTTTCACAATTACGATTTTACTCAATAATTTTTAAATTTGCGCCTTAAATTCAATTTTACTGCTTAAAATTTACCTACCACCTCGAAACGTATAATGGAACATGTACATCAAATCTGTTGTCAAGGTCGCTGGAAAAATTGTGGGCTCCATTAAATATCTCACTGCTGATGCAATTCTCTATCTATATAAACATCAGGTACGCCCAAGAATGGAGTACTGTTGCTACAACTGTGCAGGAGCTGCTAGAAAGATCTTATCCTGCCTTGATAGAGTACAAACTAAAATTTGTAGCCTAGTAGAGGATGCCCTTTTCTCTTCCCTGCAACCTCTTTACCACAGAAGAGAAAATAATGAAAAAAGAAAATCTGAAAATAAAGAAAAACACAGAAAGTAATAAAGAAGGACTGATATACAAGGCGAAAGACAAAATGAAGGAACGAATTTTGAAAATATAATGAAGAGATTAGATAGAAAAAATAAATAAAAAAGAAAGATAGACAAATTAGGGATTAATGTATTAAAGAAATCGTAGGAAGAAAAGGACAGGTTGAATAAAAAAAATAGAATAAAAGAGAAAAAGAGAACAACAAGGTTAAAGGAATCCGAAAATATTTTAAGTAATAAGAACGAAACAAAAAAAAACAGAAGTAAGAACGAACAAGATAGTAATATAAAACGAAAATAAATAGAAAAAATGAAAAGAGAAGATAAAGAAAATGGTTATATCGTGAAAATAAATTAAGAAAATGAAAAAAAAGTATTAAAAAAGAAAATAAATATCAACCTGAAAGAATGAGTGAGTAAAAAATTAATTAGAATGATGAGTATAACTATAATTTTAATTCTATAAATTTTCTTTTGTATAACGATGTAAATTCTATCACACAAACGATAAACAGTAAAACATGTGTATATAAGTAGCCTCGAGGTCAAAACATTTTAAAATGTTAGAAAAAGCAAGAAAGCAAACAGCAAGTATGAAAACCAAAGCTATCTGCAAGAAATTCGTAATAAAATGTCAACACTGTATACTATTTTCCTCTTTTACAGGTTTGTCAATGATAATCATAATTTATGCACGAGAAATTAAATTACTGACATAATTTCTGGACATAATTCTTTTTTTTTCTGAGAAATAATGTCCACTAGTAAATCGAAATCATTGAATCATAAAATATAGAAATATAATCATAAAATATAGATATTTAATAAAGACATAAAATACAAGCACAATCAAAACCCAAAAATATAAGCACAATCAAAGCCCAAAAATATATTTTGGTAAATGAAGAAAACGAAAATAAATAAACTAAACAATAAATGGGTAAAATATATATTGAACAGGTTATATCATGCCAAGGTAAGTGGCATAGGGTTGCATAGGTCGTATACTATGACACACGACTTTTGACGACACACTATTATTATTCGGGTTGGATAATTTCGAGCCAGTCTAAGGCTAGATTTGAAAACGATCACGGATGAAATAGCGAGCCACTCAATAAGGAAATCGGATGATGAAATAATCTAAACAAAAAAGTAAAATGTATTAAAAATATGATAGAAAAGAACAAAGGGATGCGTCGTTTAAAATTATAAAGAAGAATTAAATTATATTCTCTGTAATAATAGAGAAGAAATTGATGGGTTACAATCTTTGAAGTATGTGGACCATTTTGCACGTTACGAACTTCATTCGCAATCGAAAAAAAAGAATTCGTTTTTGTAGTTAAGTTTTTATTCGAGACATTTATTTACACATAAACGGAACAGCTACTTAAATCTACGCAAACTGAAAAAAATCGGCCGGTTGTATTTTTAACACCTAATAGATAACGTTTTATTAGAGATGTTGTTGAACAGGTTTTTTTTTAGTTTATAATGTAAGTATTTAAATATAAAACAATATAACGTAAATAAATAAAACAGCAACAAAAACGATGAGTAAAACATTGACATTATGAAAATGTGAAAGAAGGATAAATAGAAATAAGAAATGACGGAGAAAAGAAAATCATAACAATACAAAAGAGGCAAGAAAAATAATAAAATAATTAAAATAGACCGACAGATAAACAGACAATACAAATAAACACACTAGTTTATCGCAAGGAGGAGAGAGGCAACTATTTATATTTTGACATATTTACGGAGTCAACATTTCGCATATTAATTTAATAGCGATAGTAACAAAGTATAATTTCCAGCTTTCTCTCAATGTGGCACTGAGTCAGATTGTTTTAATCAGGTAGCTAATATTAGAAAGAAAAGCTCATGAGCCGATTAAAATAGAAACTTTTGTTAAGATCAGAATGCCCTGTCTCACATAGAATTATAGAGAGATGAAAAATTACGAATACTTATTCAGGAGCTAATCTACACGTTTCGCCGCCGCTTCTTTTCTTCTGTATTGAAGTGGCTAATTCATCATACGAAAATTAATGGCCGAATCATGCTTCATCTTTACATGATTAATTAACATTCAGTTTCGATACTAATGAATCCTGACAGATTTTGAAGTAAATGAACATCACGTTCATTTGTTGTGGTATTTGCTTCATGAGTCAAAAATCAGGAACATGAGTTTCGTTAAAAATGGAAGATTATTCGTATGAGATAAATATGTACACAGTTACTGTGACAGAGATACTCAAAGAGAGAAAAACACAAAGTGAGAGCGAGATGGAAAGTTATCGCCCACTCTTATCTGACGGAGTTAATGAATGCCGCCCTCGGGTAATACATATAATTTGATATTAAATTCCATGCCAATTCAAGAATTCTACAGAAAAATTCCTGAGTGACAAGATAAACTTGAAAATGATTAGAGGTTACATAAACCGAAACGTTTTGAAAATAACACACACGCTAAGCAAAGTATTCCAAATAATCCAAATATTCTGAACAATGTACATATCAAAAATTAAGAACGTTTTTATACGTTTATATCTATGTATCTTTGTATCGATGTATCTATCTATCTATCTATCTCTCTCTCTCTCTATATATATATATATATATATATATATATATATATACATATATATATGTATATAGGGTTGATCTGTAAAGTTTTCAACGTATAAAAAGCATTTTCACATATTTTTCAACTTTCATTGAGAATAATCAATACAGATAGCTCCAGTATGTTATAAAGCTGACATTTATTCAATGTAGTACCCTTCAGCCTTAACGGCTGCTTTGATACGGGTCTGCTACAAGGAGTATACATTTTCCACAAGCACCGGTAGGACCTCGACTAATGCTCGGCGTATGGGGCGATCAGGATTATCGTGTCGTGTGAGGGCATGTTAGTGATGTTCTCGACGTATAACTGAGAGAAGTACTTCAGCGGGCTCAGCTCAATTGAGGACGGGGCAGTGGGAGAAGGTTCAAAGTCGTAGCACCTGTTCTGAAGCAATGCCTGGGTCTCTTTGGACTTACGTGTAGGCACCGAGTCCTGCTACCTCACACAGCGTCTGTCAGCGGCCACTTGATTGCACTAGTAGATTATCACAATCTTAAGTACATCCAAGTACACTGTAGTGTTGGCTTTGCCCCGACTTCGAACAAGTGGCATGATGGGGCCTTTATTTGAAATCACCGTGGCAGGAAACTTTTTTCATCTGCTGGAAATGTCAATGTTATTTGTGGCGATCCATCGATGCATATTGAGAGTGCAGGCAATGGTACTGCTGTAATAACTTTACCCGGTATAGAACATGAATTGTTCAGCAGCGCATCTCCGATCTCGCTGGTTGAACATTGTGTCACTTTCAAATATGATAGAAGACCACTATTGCTTGTAGGATTTGTACATAACTGAACAACTAGTAGATGATCTGCACCAAAATAACGGTTTTCATGAAGCAGAAATGGAATCATGTCGTCTTATTCAGGGAGGCAATTTTATCCTCCCACACTGTATGTATATATATATATATATATATATATATATATATATATATATTTATATATATACATATATATATATGTATATATATATATATATAGAGAGAGAGAGAGAGAGAGAGAGAGGATGTGCAAAAAGTTACTGAAGGGTTAACACCCTTTGCCATATTACCATAATTGATTATTTTCCTCTATTGCGTATATTTCACAAATAATATTTTGGATATTAATTATTGATTAGTATAGCAATGAACAACGTACGCAAATTGTGAAATTTTTTTACCAAAATGACAGCTCAATTGTTTTGACTCAAAGAGCTTATCGACGGCATTTTGATGTAAGGTATTACCCACGTCACAACCCAATTCGAAAACAAGACCTCGAAACGTCACCACAAATGAAAATAGGGGCAGAGTGCTTGATAGCGTGGAGCAGTATGCCGAAAAATCGATTCGACGACATTCAACACAAATTGTAATATGCCAAAGCTCACTATTCAATATTCTGCACAGTTTAAAACTATTTTCTCATTAAGGGCAGCTTTTTCAGCACTTGAAGCATGAAGAGTTTCTCAACAAGGGGTTAATATTCATTTCAAATACAAGAACTTGTCCGAAACGACCGCATTTTTCTGCAAAAGTTAGTTATGGCAGCTGAAATCAATTTTCATTTCAATGGATTTGTTCACAAGAAAACTTACAAATTTGGGGGCTCGGAAAATCCAAAGGCATGTAATCAAAAGCAATTGAATCCCATAAAGTGTACTGTATGGTGTGCAGTAACGGAGGAGAAGGTTATTGAAATTTATTTTTTGAAGATCCAAATGGAAATACTGCTACTGGTAGTGGAGAGAGATACCGGACTATGATTACGGACCCTGCGCTCACAATCTTCCAATAAGGCTGAATTGTGGTTCCAACAATATGGAACAACGGCACATACGCCGAGAGACACCATGAAGTTTATCAGTCAATACTTTGGCGACAACATTATCTCTCGCTATGGCAATGTCAAATGGCAATGCCAAATGGCAACAACGTTCCCCAAACTTGAATAGCTTCAGATTTTTCTTGTGTGGATATCTTAACAGAAGAGTTAATGTTAATAAATTCCAACGCCTGAAAAATTGAAAAGAAACGTTAGGGACGAAATAAGAAAGTTAAATCGCAACTCAGATATTCTGCACTCTGTCATGAATAAGGTTTTGTAAATGATTACAAATACGTTAAGCTGAAAAAAGACATTACTTGTTACGAATAAAGATTATTTGAATTTTGAATTTTTTAACAATTTCTCAATATCTCAGGCAAAATGAAAATTTCAGAATGATATCATTAAGAATAAAGATCCTATTTAAGTATTTAAGTTCGAAACCGTTCATTGACGTTTTGGACTCTTTATATATATATATATATATATATATATATATATATATATATATATATATATATATATACATACATACATATATATATATATATATATATATATATATATATATATATATATGGTAGACCTAAAGGAAGGAACAAGATATAATGGTGAAACCGATTATGCAGTTTCTTTTATTGAATTAATATATGCGTGTATATATGCATGTATCTATATATTTATATAATAGTTTTATTTTAATATGGTCTTACTTTTATCAGGTGGTCAGCGGATATAGCCATAATGTTATATATTTCAAGATGTCTTCCCTTCATCAAGCGGGTGTTCGACTTTCAAACCTACATGGCTGGTCATATTGCAGACAGCAGAGATTGGACAATGATTATATGCATTTATACAATGCTTGTAGCAAACAAGATTTAATGCTTTTAACGAATCGGTTATTAAGATTTCATTAAGATTAAGTAAATAACAATGAGCATGTAATATTTGGTATATCCTGAGTGCCTATAAGCTATATTGGGGTCATAGACGCATAGGTAAAATTACAAAGTAATTACAAGTTAATTCCAAAATCAAATATGTCAGTTACACAGAGTTGCTTTATGAACTTTATTAAGAAAACTGTATTAATGCAAACCAACTAGTAAATAATCACTGTTTAGGTTTATGCCCTTGTATTTTATAACTATTGTGAAAATTTTAGGGATTACGATTTCTTGTTAACCCTTAAAAAAACACCAAGTTCTGCTAAAGATCATTGTCTTTCGTTTATGTCCTGATTATTTTCACGTTGATTTTTTCACACAGATTAGGATTAAATGAAATCTGAAAGGACTGTACGTTGTTAAGAAACGCATACAAAACCATTGTTTATTAAAAATATTATACCCATCGACAGCGGTGTTATTTTTATCGGCATAAGTTATAATGCATTTACATAAAATGGCTACGTAAAACAAATAAAAATGACCATTATAGAAAGTGTATTTTGTTTAAGAAAAATTAATATGCTGTTTGTTTATAATAGTTTAATAGTAATTGTTTAATTAAAAGTGTGTTTAATAATAACGTATTTTGTTTACTGAGATTTCAATAGTGAATATATTAAGGAAAGAAGATAAGAATGCATCTCCTTCGTTGAAGATACTCTTTGATCCTGTTTAAATTATCTAAGCACACAGAAGTATGCATTACGATGAAATAGTATAATCGAACGCAAATAAATATATTACTACTGTGAAGATAAACGTAAGATACTGAACTTACCTGGCGTTTTGGAATAATATAAAGAAGTCTAAGATATCGTTTCCTGTAAAATATATAAAACAAGAAAATGTATAGACATGGTTAACTGCCCATTTTATATTTCGGTCGGTAATTATATTCGTATATAGGAAAACATATATGACTGAAAAAAGATCAAAAATATATGGAGACAAAAAATAATTCAAACTTAAGTAACCTAATGAACACAACGGATAAGAAAGATCATGTTTGTACAAAAAAATTGCATGCGGGGAAAATATGCAATACGGATAAAACGAAGAGTTACAAATGATTAATACAGTAACTAATGATAAATTTATACATTCATTTCACCAATTCAAACATACATAAAAATCCCTGGAATGGCCAATCACATTGCTACAAAAGAAGAAGTAAATAACTTGTGCTTAAGATGAAAAAGATTAGAAGGAAATACGTAATAGTAACTAAGAAAAATTTAATAATGACGGCGGTATCAAGGAAAAGCATCCTTATATCAACTTCAGTTCGGAAATAATTCCTTCACTGTAAAACAAGTAAAATATTATGATGTGTTTCATTTCGGCCATCAGAAAAAATATTAGTCCACTGTGAATAAAAATTAAATTACTGGACTCCTTTTTTCTGATTTTATTTAAATAATGATGCTAAAATTTATGCTCCGCCAAAACTGGTAAAATGAATAATAATTTTCACTCAGCTTTAAGAAACAATGTTCTGTAAAAAATAGATTTGTCTAGCCTAAGTCTTATAGATGTATGCGTACATAGACAATACGCTATAATTGCATCTAAATGATTAGCTTTTTTGTTAGTTCAAAAATGACTGCTTGGGGCATCGTAAATGTGACCAGCGTTTGATGTCGGGATATTGGCGTTGAGAAACTCGCAAAAATTAGCTATAAGGTAGGGCATAACTGCTGTTAAAAATTAAAATTCAGATTTATCCGAACAAGATAATTTATTAGAAAACCCGATAACAGAATATGATAAGAAAAGGACCAATGTGGCATGATTATTATTTAAAATGCTTCTCTCCAGTCTTCACTACATTACTAAGTATTTTTAGGAAATCATCTATAACAGGACACATACGATCCAGGGGTATTTTCTTCCAGCATTTATTATATTTTACCTTAAAAGCTTCAATATTTTAACAAGAAATAAAGCAGGTTGACTCTCTATGATTGACCACAATAAATAATCAAGTGCATTAAGAGCGGGCGATGAAAGGGTCCGTCCTTCAATGTTGGCCCAGGACAGGCAGTTCTCTACACAACTGTTAGTCACATAAAAAATGTCTTGCCGCACTATTTTGTTGAAGATTCAAAACTACATCACCATACACAGAATTATACCATGGAGTCAATGCAGTTTTAAAAAGAGGGGGGGAAGTTTTCCCTCTCTCAGGAGTGGCTACCCAGATCATCACTGGTTCTATTTTTCTGTTTTCACAAAACATTTTCGGCATGATCAGGTGATGCTTAACGGCTTATCCAAAGGATTATTATTTTCATTATTGCGAGTGTTACTATGAGAATAACTTTTAATCCGCAAGAATGATGTTATTATATATTTTATATTATTATATATAGTTTAACAAGCATCGATTTTTGATGAGTCTCTTTGCAATCGTGGAAAGCTTATATGATGACATCTGTAGGTCACTTCGACATTTTCTGCGCATAATACTTAGTTATGTTTGTGTTTTCTTTGCCGTCTGTCTGATTGATTACTTCGATTTTTCCTGATTTTCCTTAAAATTTTGGATGAAATTTGGTGGTCAGGAAAAGTGGGGATGGCCCGATACTTGCTTATCTTTGATTGAAGTAGCTTCTAGATTATGACTAGTCGTCTTTTCTATGAACTTTCAGTTAATTTTGAAGCTTTTCTTTAACTTGAATAATTCTGGTGAACGTAAGCCATTTTTATGATTAATTTACGTTTCAATTTAACAGGCATTGTTAAAAATTATATTTCGTTTCTAAAAAAATAAGAAGTCATATATTACATCATCCTATAATGACATAAAAATAGGAAATTTATGTTAATACTATCATAAAATATAGTTCCGAAATTATGTAAAAGGACTTCTTCGCCACCCTGTACATACTTAATCAAGGTTTTAATATAATGATATGATATACTAGTAGGTCTCGTGTACATCATTGCTTAAGTGAAATATAACAGAAGGATTAAGCTATAAATATATATCTGTAAAAGCAAACCATCCCATTTATTTGAAATTAACTATTATACAATAAAGTACGGAAACAATCATTAATGGTTTAGTATTCATTTTTCACGAACCCAAAGTTTTTTTTTTAAAGAATAAGAACTTTTAAGAACAGGTATCCAAAATTTTCTGTCGTGCTGTAAGCAGTTGTTATTTTCCGGAGAAAGCCGAATCAATTCCTGATGTTTGCACACAACAGGAACCGAACCAGATCGATTTGTGAACTAAAACATGATTAATGATTACGCTTAGGTTTTCGTGTTTCATCAATTGTTCGGTAAATTCCATTATTGTCAATTTTAGTTAACTTAATCCTGATATTATTTATCGAGAAAATGTTTTTAACCAGCCGCAAATTTCGTATGTTGTACACCCACCAATTCTAAACCCTGTAACATTTTAAAGGTTTACTATCCCCCAGTTCTAATAAAAACAGGAAACACTTGAATAAAAACAGGAAATAAAGAGGTGCATGCACCGTATTAATTATGTTCAAAAACTTCTAAACAATTCGGTTATAATTGTAGATTTACAACTAATTTGATAGGGAATTAGTGCTCATTCTGGTTAATTCTCATAGGGAAGTGGTATCAAACTTTAACATATGAAATACTCTTTTCTTTCTCTTGTTTTTATTTGATCTTCATATTAAATAGCAAAAATATAAAAGTTTATGTTTCTGCAGAGTTTGATACTAACAGCTTACCGTAAATTTACACAATCAACATTTGAATATGGAAAATTAGTGACAGTGGATTTCTTTTTGCTATTTCTATTCACTAGTAACACTTACGCAAACCAATAACAATCTATCAATTATTATTGTCAAAATGTAGTAATGAAAATCTATCACGATTTTTGTCAATTTTATCGTAATTAGAGATGATTAATATTGTTATATATCAGATTTGTAATTAACTGGAAAGAACGATGCGTAGGTAAAACGAAAATAAGTATAATATTTAACCACACTAAAAGTTCGAAGAAGCGAGAAATTGAGCGACATAAGAAATCTGTACTAAAACAATTATTTACTGAATAAATATGATAACCCAAATATATGAGATGTATGGATATTCATCTTGTGTGTAACATATATTGTTGGCGTATGTGTATGAATATATAATGTTTGATGTGAATGCTTAATAAAATATTTTACAGAATATGTAAAGACAATAGGCAAAAAATAAAGTAACGAACAGTAGTGTTTATTGCAATACCAATAAATTCTATACTGTTATAGTTAATTGTAAATATGTTGAAATGAAACGTAGCTGCCAGTACTTTGTTTGAATTTATACTTAAAGCAAAACGATATTATTAACTACTGTTTACACTTATAAAGTGCCTATAATAAAATCTGAGGTAGCATTGTGAATATAATAGAAGATAGTCTATAATCAATTATTGCATTTTGAAAAATGATTAAAATTATTATGAATAGCCATACGGCATTTCTAATTTAGAGGATTGCCTCTCATTTATTTTAGCGAAAAAGTGTAATATTAGGTAATAATATGCGTAAAAATTGAATTATGAATGGTGACTTTGTAAGTATAATTATCACATGAATAGCCTGGTCAATTATAGTGGCTCATAAAAAACTTGATTGTAAGAAAGTAAAATTCTTTACTACATTATTTGTGGGAGTATGCATTTGAGAGAAACGGTTTATTTCGAACTAACAAGCCCCGTGTACAGGCGTTGCTCGGTGGAAATGTGATACGAAGCCAGAAAAGTTACGGTACATATTCGAAAACGATATGACCTTTCATTCTCTAGTGCATTATCGTATGAAGGTGGTAAATTACTCCAGAGAATTGCGGACACTGGCGGCAGTGACAAAAATGAAAGCATCTAGATTCCACTGACTTGTATTGGCAGCTAGCGGAATGAACTGGCTGTAATACTTACAGGCTTTGTTGTTTTAGGGCAGTTATAGGCCTTTACTCCTGTCGCTGACGGTGCGTGCCGGTCAGTATCAATCGCCGTCATCAAGTAACGTGCACTGTTATCCAATGGTAGTTATTAATTTAATATGTATTAACTGGAGAATAGTGATACTGTTATGTGCTTACTATTGACAGCACTGATGCGCCCTGATAAGCACTGTTTATTATTTCTGTACTGAGGCAGTTATAAGTGAGAATTATCTGTCTTAACAACTCTTTGTCACATTTGTCAAGTGTTGGTGAATGGCTGCCATGACCAACGTTGATTAACTACGTTGGTGTAGATGTTATCTCGCAAGTTGTGTTTTGTAAGTATGCAGAATACTTATCGTGCCATATTTTATATACTGCACTTATATTGTATACAGTCGGCATTGTTTACTTATTGTAAGGTGCCTTCCATGTTTAAACTGGTCCAATATATTATAACGTTAGTATTTCAGCACGGTCCGTATTCTACATAATACATCTATGTGTAAAATGGAAACAGCCTGAATGTGATCCGGCATGTGTCTTTATGCGCCACACGTAAAATTATATCGTCGCTAATAATTATTAATAACAAAAGTTATTTTACAATATTTCTTGATGCGGCAACTCACGTTGTGTTGTTGTAGGCGAACACCTGGCCAAACTATAGTACCAACCCGGAGAACTTTCTGAGCTTACGATTTAGATGTACGTTTTGTAAAAATCGAGAGGAATATTGAAGGATTTAAACTGACGAATCGGATAGTATACTTAAAAAGACGCTTATGCAATAAATAACATGTTTTAAACATCTCGTAATAGCAAAGAACTAAAATAATGTCTAGACGAAAAAGACATCGAAGAACAAAAAAAGACGACGAAGAAGACATCAAATAAGATGGCGAAAACGACGCCCATATAGATGTCGAATATGACGGAAAAATAATACCTTTTCATTGCATGTTATTTAATTATAACTGAGTTAAAGACGGCTGTGTTCATAAACTAGTAGGTTTTATTTATAAAATAGTAACAAACCAAATCATTTAAAACTCATGCAGAAGACGAGGATGCTGAAATATTAACGAAGTTATTTAGAAACCTAATATTAACATACGGGTGAGGGTGTTTTGTATATATTCAATACTTTTACTTAACAATTGAAAAAAAAAACAAGCTCCCTTCAATATTAAATTTGACTTGAAAATCCTATGTAAATATAATACGGTGCACATTTTGGTTAAATCCCATTGAGCAATAACAGAATTTATTGGGTCCTATCTCTTCATGCATTACCTTCTCGGATTGGAAGAATGATTGTTCCAATATCCGAGGAGCCGCATACGTGTGCCAATAAGCCAATGGATAGTACGTAAATTATGTACGTTTCTGAAAAATCGAAAGGAATTTTTAGCATTTAAACTGGCAATTCGAAAGTATTACTTGGAAAAAGTCGTTTATTGAATCAATAACGTTCTCCGTAAACAGTAGGAAAAAAGTTGCTTTTACGTTTTACTTGGAAGAAGTAGAAAAAACATGAAGGAGAAGAATACAGAAGCTAAGAAACAAATAAAAAATGATAGAAATATATTATAGTAAGCAACTAATGTGTAGTTCATTAAATCAGTGTATTTGTTTGAGAATGATAGATGAAGAGTGACTGAACGGCGGAGAAAACCAAAAATAACGAAAAATACTACGAAAACATTGAAAAAGGCGGACAGAAATAGGAAAATTCGCAGTAGACATCGAGAAACACGTAGAAGACCGGAAAGAAGAATACGAGGAAAGAAATAGCGTGCCTCTTACATCGATGGAGTATGGCTGTTTGAATGACGCAATCTCGTTGTTTTTAAACATTCGCAAAATACTGGAACCTCTAATCCCCTATAAACAAATTAACGGAAGCGAACAGCCAATGTGATTGGAGAGACTTTTCAAATAGAGTGGTAATTATTTCACGAATTGAAAACGAAGAATACAATGTAAAATGTAGTACTAGATGACAAAAATATGGACAGTGAAGGCTAAAATTTTAGATAAAAATGAAGGTTTTCCTGGTTACTAATGGGGGGGGGTTGAGGAGAAAATAATTAGGAAACAAAAAATTACTGCCAGTTATAAAGACCTAGTTTAGATTATGAGGCTCGAAGGGATAAATGCAACCTTTTATTATAAAGATATTATCCAGTAGTCTTATAATAATGAATGTATGTGTGGCGTGTGCGTTTGGCAAGACATGTTTTTGTTTCTTAGGGAAATAATTATTCCTACTTTATTAATATAGAGAAGATAAATGTAATAGTTTGGAAGCTGAAACAAATTGTGAGCATAGTTTCGAAAAACGTGCCACAAAGGAAGTGTTGCTAAGATGAGTATAGAAGATTAAGCAAGTGTTCGGTTATTTTTCTATTGAGATTCTAAATGGATAAGAAAGGTCGATATTACTTCATTAATATAGCTATTACACACACACACACCCACCCACCCACCCACACACACACACACACACACATATATATATATATATATATATATATATATATATATATATATATATATATGTATATATATATAAAACAAAATAAAATAAAGTTCTTGGCAGCCGTGTTGAAAGCATATCTTATTTTTCTTTTATTAATATTATTGGAATTTTTCCCATTTTCCTTGTACATATTTGTGAATTATTCCAAGGATTTTGGCCTCTTAGATTATTTTGGACCATCTTCCAATTACGCGATTTCCTTGGATTTTACTTGTGTGAATGGAAAATTAAATCAACTTTCTTGGACATATGTTTTGATTTTCTCCGTCATTGGATGCTTCTCCTCTCACCCTGCTGTCCATTCACGTGAATTCACACTTTTCTTCACCATGCTCCCTCTTCTTCACTTTTTTTTATTAAGTAAGATCTTTGACTTACTTGCAGTTTCATCAAATACTTTTGTATGCAAAATCCGATCCCGTATTTTGCTAATTCCTGCCCTCTGATGCGAAGGAAAGTATTTCTTCGAAACTCCGTGGATTAAGGGCTATCCACTTATTAAGTGTTTCCTTTTCAGATTAAATATGTTTTTAACTCTTTTTCAAAGAGTTTTTTAACATGTTTTGTTAACTATTTGCTCTCTCACACACACACACCCACACACACACACACACACACACACACACACACACACTTCTCCCCCAATTATTGGACTAAACATGTAACATTTTATATATAGGTTACTTTAATTTGATTTAAGCCCAAAACAATAAATGTCTAAGGGTTAAAAACTGGGGCCAAGTTTTAAAAAAAGTGATCTTTGAGACCTCTAACAAACTGCTCAGTCAATTTCTATTGTAAACGTTTGACATTTTACATAATGTGTATTCAGACACAATGCGACCTGGTTAATTGTTTTTTAGACGAAATTTTGGTTTTCAAGGGGTCAAAGTTTAAAAGATTTTTACCTTTGCGGTTTCTAGCAAACGATTCAATCAATTTTGGGTCTAAACATTTGAAATTTCACATAAAGGGTATTCGAAATACTTTTTATTCAGTGTTTGGACGACAATTTATATATATATATATATATATATATATATATATATATATATATATATATATATATATATATATATATATACAAAAGAAAATGTCGCACTAATGAATATTTGCATCCAGAAAAAAAATAGACAATTTAAAGTCTTGCCAGTAATCACAACTTATTTTTAGCCGTAATTATAATTTGGTTTATTTCCAATAAATAAGATATTTATCTTCAGTCAATTTTGTCTTATGTGATGTATTCAATAAAGTAATGCTGACAAAAGGTTATCAATAATCTCAGAGAAAATAAATGGGAATAATGATTAATGCAAAAATATTTAATCATGAGAAAACTATTGCCCTGGCAAGGAAATGATGTTGTTTCTTTTATTATACAATTTTTTCAGTCAATTTTTTAAAGATATTTCTGTGCGTGGTATATATAATTACATACAACCACATTCCTGTTTACATTGCTTGATGTTATGCTTAATAAAAAAGCAATGCTAAAGTCTCTCAGTAAAAGTTATAAAAAATATATGGCCAGAATATTCCTAGAATAGGTTAAATATTGGGTATAATTAATCTGACAGTCGTTTTGTTTCTGTCCGACTAAGGTTTTGTTATTTTTTTTGGTTTTGATTTACTTTTTGAATACTTATCAGATGAGGTTTTATAATTTGTGCATTCATTCTTATTGCGGACTGTTATGCTCATATTCCTACTGTTGTTTTACCATGCTTTTGCTAAAAGATTTGCTGACCGTGAAACAACAAAAAATATGAAGATGAGTATAACACTTCGCAAAAAAGAATGGATGAGGACTTGTTCTCTTTACTATTTTATACTTTCTCTCTGATAAAGAATTAGTTTATAGGGAATCGCTCGAGCGTCATTACTATTGAACAGCGATGTCGATGCTCAGAATTTTTGATATGTTAGAAAGAGTTAATCCTAGTCCGCTTAAAAAGCAGTTGGTCATTTAACAGGGAGTAAATTATTTAAATTACACGAACAGCTTGCAACAATAGAAAGATCAGTAGACCTTCAACGCCATGTTATTTGGTTTATATTTGAAAACTTTAGGTATCAAACTGATTAAAATGAAGCACATGCCACTGTATCGACAAATCTTAATCCGTAGGTTCTTGCTGGCATCTAATATATGTTAAGGACGAACAAGCTATTTCTAAATAAATATTTACAACCAACTAGAAAAGCCGGTGAAGAAAGAAACTGCTGTCTTCTTTTTTATTTTCAAGTTTATGATGATATGTTCGTACTTACCCAGTTCCAACAGCCCGATGTGTTCCTCGACCATTTGCAAGAGCTGTAATGGTCATGACCAGGTCTTTATTGTACACTGTTTCATAATTTACATGCGAGGGAACTCATCTTTAAAACAAGTGGAGTCCGACAAATTTGGGAGTGAGCACGAATGTTGTTTGAAACCGAAAGAGAAAGTGAGAGAAACAGTATTGGCTAAAATTTCGAAAATTAACGATTAAAAGCCAACGAGTATAAAAATCAGAGTGAAAATAGACACACCAGAAAGTCCAACGCCTACATTATTTTATTACGAATATTTTAGATAGCTGTTAATATTTTGCATTATAACAAAAATAGCAAAGGGAAAGACCAGTATAATTCGTATTTTACGCATTAAAATACTGTTTGTATTATTTTAAATATTAAAATAAGGATTGCAAACCTTGGTTTTGCATTTCACATTGTGTCATACATGCAGACGTCATCATTAGCAGACATATTTAAATACAGAAGCTGTATATATATATATATATAACTTGTTAGTTACTTGTTTTTGAACACTTTCTATCATGTTTCCAGACTGGTTTATTTCTGATAGAAACAAATGTTCCTAAATTATACTTTAAAAAATCCATACAATGACCGGTGGCAGATTAACGAATTTTACTTGATTAGATTTTGTTACAAATCACTGATAAGTAAGCGCGGGGATACAGAAGTTATCTGTGATTACTGCCATTGTATTTTGTGAGCACATTTCAAACTTTGCACAACAAACAAATCAGAGGTTAAATCTGCCTAAATGTTACGAAAAAAAGAACAATAAAGATTAAAGTCCTACTCCGAGTATTATAAATTATACGAAAGTATTTTAACATGCCAAACGCGTAGTACATAGCATAATTTTGTTGTATTTTACATTACGATTGAAGCATTTCATTTAGTGTAACTGGTTGAACCTACAATGGAAGTAGTTTAATCGTCAGTAGTCCTTGTTTAATTATTCGTACATGTTCCACATATCCGTTGACAAAAAATATTTTATGTAAGATTATTATAGACAATACTCATAAGTAGTCGCTTCGTTACTGTAAACTACAATAAGAATTTTGTATATTTTTCAGATGTTTGAATTTTCTTCTTTCTTTTTTTGCAATAAATAGCTAATCAAGAAAGAGTAACAGAGGCAGGAGTGTTTTGTACCTGTTTATTATTGTGTAATTGTCAGTACCATATAGTTTCCTCTTCCACCATTTGTTATATTTGAAAAGCAGTGAATCAAGTTTCATCGCTCATTCCCTTCGATCCTCCCCTTTTATCGAAGGATATTATAAACTACGATTACTCCCCTGGAATTGTTTATTGCAATAATCATGTTTATTCATATGATAATTATTTTTAAAAATATTTTAAAATGCAAAATTATTTACTTGTACTTTTTAATGGAAATATTTGACATTGATATTTTTAATTATTAATATTAATCTCACGTTCACAAGGTTATGTTTATTACGTGTTTACTTATGTTTTGGCAAATTATCAACTTTAATCTATTCTATCAATTCAATTATAGCGTACGTTTTTTTTTTATTTTAGCGATATAGAATTACGTATTTTATGTTTATACAAAGTTTCTTAAATAAGTTTTCTACATTTTTTTTTGCATCGGCATTTTCAATTGTCATAGACTCTTGCACTTATCACGTGTTATTTTAATACATCTTATGAGATGACTGGCCAATAATGATGTCAGATCAATGGACAGCCAAGGGAAGAATTAGAATACCCCCTACTAAAGCCCAATTGTCGCAGCTGATGAAAGTCAAAAGTGCAATCTGGAAGAATGATATGCAATAAAATCATGTTTGAACTTAGAAAAATGCTACAGAAACTATGAAATACTTCTGACTGCTTTTGGACGATTTTGCATAAATTTATCATAAGTTTTCGAGTGGCATAATATATTCATGGAAGGTGGGGGGCTGTGAAATATGATGAGAGGTGAGGGATCAGTAAGAAAATCAAAACACCAAAGTTGATTAGCTAAATAAAGAAGTTCATGACCGCCGTGGGTATAGAAAGCCAACAAGTGCACAGTCTGATGACTTTGGGGACTGTACACACATTAATGCACAAGGAACTGAAGATGCAGACGATTTAGGCGAAGGTTTCCCCAAGGATGCTCAGAGAAGACAAGATAGAATGACGTTACTCTGAGATCAGGGAGATGGTCGAGATGATCAATTCAGATCCCGCAGTTTTTGATGTTCTGGTGACATGCGCTGAAAGTTAGATTTACTGCTATGACCTAGAAATCAAGAGACAGAGTTCCTGGTGGAAGCATGATGATTCGCTCAGATTTAAGAAAGGAAAACAGAGCAAAATTATCCCTTTTTTTATAAAACGTACGTGATCGATATTCACAACGTTCCCTCTGAATAGACAGTCAACAGGAATACTATGTTGAAGCTTTAAAGAAGTTCAGAAGATTCCGCTGGAAGAGGCCAACACTTTTCAAACCGAGTCATGACAATGCACTAGTTTACAACTCTATCCTTGTCGGAGAGTATTTGAATAAGAGGGACATCAAGACAGTTCCTCGCCTTCATTATAATCCAGATATGGCTCCCTGTAACTTTGGTTAATCCCCCAGCTCAAGGATTCTTAAGAGACTATCCTTATCAGAAAAGTGAGGAGATGAAAGAGACTGTGACGAGGGTCATTCACACACTTACACAAGAGGACTTCTATAGGGCCTTCCAAAAGTTGTTGGAACAGTGCAAGTGAATTGAAGCCAGGGGAAATTACCTCATAGTAGACTAGAGTTTGATGTGTGTAATATCAATAAATGTTTTCGTCCAAAAAAATAAACTCCAGATATTTATTGAAGGCACCTTCTTTGTTTGTATTACAGGATTGATTTCTAAAAATCACATAACAATATAAAGACGAGATGTAAAAGACGATAATGTGTGCACAAACATAATTTAATTATATGCATAGAAAATAAAGGTTAATTAGGAAATTTTGTGAAATTCAAATAATGCTGATTTAAAAAAAAAAATTGACACGTATTCGCCAATTGATTGGAAATATTCACTTACATTTCATTTTTATGTAGTGTTTCAAGGATATTTCAGGCAATAATATGAATATTGACAATCATATTCCAAATGCTAATATATCAGTGGTGCATAGTCAACAAAGACAAATAAATACACATTTTTAAATTTTACTTTCTTCTTAAGAGTCATTTTAGTAAGACTTCAAATAATATAACGTTAGTAGAAACAAAATCACACAACAGAAAATAATAAGAATTTGTTTAAGGATTTTAAACACCTTGTTTAATCTTATTATACTCTGATAAAAGATCTACATAAAATGAAGTAAACGAATATCGTGCAAAACTGCAAACTAGGAAAAAAGCGTTTTTGTTTTCTAAAAACTTAATTCTATAGTAAATAATGATGAATGCAATTCTAGGTTTTATGGAAACTTTAATTCTAAATCAAATAAGGATAATTAATGTTTACGGATTTTTTAAAGAATCTTTTATTCTAAACTGAGTTTTTCTTTCTCTGATTACTTTTATCACAACAGTGACTACTACTGCGTGACGCCACTTGCATTTTACCTGGAAAATTTAATATTACTTTTCTTAGATAGCTTTGACATTTACTAGTATAAATTAGTTATCATTACAAAATCTTACACAAATATTATCTAATGTACAGTATTTTTTTCAAATAATAATGTAGATGTGTCACAATATATACATCCGTAGTTTGAGTTATGCACAGGAATACACATACATATCTCAAATAATAATAAGGAAGTATCTTCTGAGATATTAAAAGAAGTGGTCATGAAACGGTATCCACGAGAGTAGAACTCCTGGGAATTAGTTTCCTCTTAAGATATCTCCTGAATAATGATGTGCGTACATATTTTCATGTGAACCATTGACGTATGTGTCTCAGTTTATGATTTGATTGCTTACACCACTGACAGTTATAGTATATTAAATAATAATAATAAAACATGCATGAATCTGGAACTATAATCGTTCTAGTGGAGACATATGACGTAGTTGCTAAACATATGTTAAGTTAACATTTAGTTCTTTACATTTATCAGCGCAAAAAGTCATCTTAAGGAGTAGATAATTCAGTCTAGAGAAAGTTTCGTTGTTGATGGAAAAGATCGTAATTAGCATTCCACACTGAATTGTATATTTTGCTTATTTTTATATAAATAATTTCCACAGTTTATAATCCTTAACATTTTTATAATTATTTGTACTCACAACAAGTGTTCACAGTCCATCATCACTGATGATAACTGCCGATTTTCTCTAGAATCTGTGTGGCGATACGCCTGTTCTAATTTCAAGTGCACTATATTTATTTGGATAACCTTTGCAAATGACTTTTCATTCTCGCAACAAGCGGTTACATCTGATTTTTTTCTGAAAACAACTATCTTAACTAGAAATTGTGAGGCAGTAATCCTAACAAGATTCGCGTACTCGTCGCTCTTAACAAGTCCAGGTTAGGTTAGTATTTTTCCTCCTGAGAATTCCATCCTCTTTGGCCATTCACAGCTATTCTGTGTGATATCAGTAAGGGTTGATGCTTTTTAGAGGATCATCATTATTATTATAACTAGTAGTAGTGGTGGTTGTAGTGGTCACATTAATATTAATATCCGTAGTAGTAAGATTTACACAATAAGGAAAATACGCACGCCCAGGCTGCATATTCTTACTAGTATATATATATATATATATATATATATATATATATATATATATATATATATATATATATATATATATAATGTAAATGCAAGGTGAGCAGTTATGTGTGAATGAAAGAATATTACGTAGTTCGAGTGTAGAAGAGATGTCAATATCTGATGACATCGGACAAATATTTATCTAGTCAGTATGGGGAGATAAATGGCGAAGAAGAGACTGAATTTGTTTAATAACATTGAAAAATAGATCAGAGAATTTAAGTCAATATAGTCGGCCCAGCTGAACTATAAGCTCCTAGAAGAATTGCAATTAAAGCAAGGGAAACAATGATGTGCATAAATTTGAGAGAAAGCTAGGTATGAGACTGAACAGAAATAGGTGGAGTAAAAAGACTATTTCTACATGTCGCCTAACACAGGCCAGCATGTGAATCAGGTGTTAAACTGACGAAATGATGTCAATGATCATGATGCTTCGTCAAGTTTTATATATATTTTTTAAATCATATTTAAAATTCTTTCTAAAAAAGTACTAAATGCTGAAAGTGCATTACAAATAATTCTTATGATATAAAAATTTGGTTTTGTTCGTCTTTATAAACGTTATATATATATATATATATATATATATATATATATATATCTTTTAGGTTAATTATTGACGAACGTACTAGCTATTTGAAACAATGTATTGCATAAAATTAGTCAAAAACAATGTGGCTACAACACGCATAGCTAATTATTAGTACAAGTGTGTTGGTGTCTAAAATAGAATCAATTATATTTGAACTCGACATAGCTGATTCAATAGTGTATAGCAATAAACATTAACCCAATCACGTTCGCCGTTCCATGATTTACCTCTAACATGTAAACTGAATAAAACAAAATAAAAGCATGTTAAAGAGAATTCTATTACTTAGCACTTTCGTGAGTCATGTAAGATACTTATTTTCAATGGGATAGGCAGATTCGATTTATTCGAGTCGCGGGCGCCATGTTTGGCTTGGAGTTGCATTGTTTCACTAATGGAGTGCGGCTAAGAAACAAAACCATAAAAAAATACGATCTAGTAAAGCTATTCTCAAAATATCAGAGCTGGTCCCAGGATAGAAGCATTTAATCTTCTGTACAACGCCATTGACATAAGCACTGACGGCTGTTCTGACCTTTCCTTCTTTTCTTCTTTGTCCCCTTCCTTCTACTTCTTCTCCAGCCTTTTCTTCTTTTTTTACTACTACTACTACTACTTTCTTTTTATCCTTCTTCTTTTCTCACTTATTCGTCTATTTGCTGTCAGTATAATAAACAACAGACTGTTTCAGAATAACCAGAAAAAGGTGATTCATGCTTACATACTTTAGCTTTAGAACGTTTTTCATGCTCTGAGATTCATCAGTGAGTAAACGTAAGATTAAATTCTGCTAGAAACAGCTTATAGAAATGAAGAGAAAAGCTATTAAATGCATTGTATGCTTACAATGTTTATAATATCTGGTAAGAACCCTGTTTAATTAAGAAGCAGCTAATTCGTCTCATCCTTTGACAGCTTTTACTGGCATATGATTTTGTTGATTAGTTTATCAAGCAGTGTAAGTTATTGAATGTTATATTGTTGTCTTCGAACTGTGTGGGTTATTTGCGATGGAGATAAACTATTGTTATTTCCTTATTCTGAAATACTTTAGAAAGTGCACTTTTCTGTACGTCAAACACCTCGTTTTATATTTTTATTTTAGACATTTTCACCCAAGCAAACAAATAAGCAATTGTCGAAAACGTACAAACCCGTACAACATTAACCTTCCCCACTACAAATAGTACTCCTCGAAGTGGAAAATATAAAAGGTCCCTATAAATAGCGTGTCTTCTCATTCTATAGTCGATAATCAAATAATTTTTCAAAAATGAGAATTACAAAAAATGAAGGCATTCAGGATCACATCCCTAACTCTATTAACATATCCCACTGTAATAAAATGCAACCAAACTTTAAATAGTAGATAAAGCCAAAAAATATTGTACACGGATACATATTTCCAATTGGCCATAACAATGAAATTAGACTAATGTTAATGGATATTAGTCTATAAACAATTTAAGATGATACAGTTCTATTAAAAAATAACACGTTTATAACACTAACATTAAAACAAAACAATGTTCACTATGAGCTTAAATACGTTTCAGAACCTATTACCATCACTACCTCTAACCGCCGCCTCTCAATGCATCTTGTAACTTCTAGCGCAATTTGTCGACATCTACAAAAATATAAATATCTTTCTCCGGTTTGTAGAAAATCTTAATTAATAACACAAACTCATGACTCTGAAACAAATTTAAGAAAGTTAAAATAATCGAAGCTATCTACCTCACAACTGAGCAATCTAGGGTTAATAATACTCTCTTTTAAACTAATATTCGAAATGCTTTCCATGATGCTATTATATCTGTGACCGAATTTCTGACACTTAGAAATCAGGTGTATTTATAGTCGTCTCAACACACTCGGGATCCACTGACAGTTATTGAGAATTATCTACTCCATACTTAGAAATTAAAAAATAATTATTAATAACAACAAACGGGTTAAAAACTAAAATAAAATAAAAACTTTGATCTAGCCATAGCTTCATAGAACTCTGCAAAGGTACCAAACCTTGTTCAGTCATTGATTTTATGTACCCTCACAAAAATAATACTACAGATATAGGCTTATATAGAGATGATGGAGTAGTTATAATAAGAAATTTTGACAAAGTAAATGGGAAAATATTAGGCAAATCATATGCATAGAAATGATAACGTTAGGCATAAAAGTTGAACTAGCGGCGAATATAAAACTGTAATTTATGATATGTCACTCTATTATTCCTAAGTCATACTTAAAAGATAGCATTAATTTACTATTCGTAAACTAAAATCTAACCACCGCAACCATTATGAGAAAAGGTTCCTTAATCTATAAAGAATAGAATGAACTAAGATTCTATCCACGGCAATATATTCTAAAAGTCAATCCACATTTACAAACCAGCTCTAAAAATAACGAATAGCATCAATGGAACTCAAATAATAAATATAACTTGTTAAATGCTGCCTTAAAATCATTAGCTAAAAGTAAACTCGGCATGAAATTTCGAAATCTCATCGGAAAAACTTCCCCGTAAAAAAAACCATTACACAAAATCTTTAAGAAAAACGATTAAAACTGTCTTATACATACCCGTGAAATCACAAATTATAATTAAAACACATAATAAAGTATTAACTGGAAGCAGTGACGAGAATATAATTAAAAAATAATCAAGAAATGTGGCCAAACCCAAAACTAAAGAAATACACAAAAGACAAAAATATAATTATTAGAAACACTACTGACCTAAACGCTAATAGAAACACACAAACGGTGAATAGGCAAAATACCCACTGTAACTGGCACAGGCATTCTGTCTACTACAAAATAAATGATTTACTTACCAAGCTAGAATATTTACTAGAAAACAACAAGAATAACAATAAATATTACGTGGGTATGACATCCATCTATTTTAAAACCAGATATTGCGAACACGAGCTGAACTTAAAAGAAAAGAAAAACGTTGAATAAAATCAGCATTAGCGAGCAACTATTGAGAGTTCAAAGAAAGTAGACGGCCTCAGATAGTTGAGTGGACAATGGTACGGCATGCCATTACATGTGGAAACTAAGATAACACATGCAGACTATGGTCGATGCGTAATAACTATTCGAAATGTTAAAGAACCTAAGATTTATTAAGCTTCAAAAGCGACATTGAAAAGGTATGCGTACAGAAATTTAAGTCTACCTAAGGATAACAAAACATAACTACAGCAATAATGATAGTTATAAATGTATATATATATATATAGAGAGAGAGAGAGAGAGAGACATAGCTACATAGATAGATAGATGGATTTATATATACATTTATATATATACATATATATATATATGTCGAATGTAAAACGTGATGAATGCTATTTTTTTTTAATTTTCGCTAGAAAAACATTGAATTCCATTAAAATTACAGATTCGAAATCATTTGTTTCGTATTTATTTTCCTTTATCAGAAAAGAAAGAGGAAACACTGGAGCCAGAAATTGTAATTGTTGAGTCTGGACTCTAGGCAGAGTAAGGAACTGCCTTGATGCCCATCCTAGTCAAATAGTATGATCTTCTCTAAGAAACCTTCGGGCACAGTTCAGTCAAGTCGTCCGCATCTTCAGTTCTTCGCAAATTATTCTATGTACAGTCCCACACTGACATCAAATGCGAACTTATTGTCTGTATGGATTAACGACGGTCCTTATCCATGAAATTCTTAATTCGATCAATCGACTTTTGTATTCTTTTCTTGTGAACTCTTTTCTAGCATCGCAAAGGAGCCCACTATGTTTTAATTAGTTTTTGCAATTTCTTTAATGTATTTGTTTGAATGTATGTTACCTGCGAATTTTAAGCCGATGAGTTTGACGATAAGCTCTCGTGTAGAGTGTTTAAAGGATTCTGGACCAATTACATAAAATCCAAGATGAACAAACTTATGAACACAGAAATCTAATAGTTCAGAAGATGAAACTACATTTTTACCATACAGATTAAGCGTATAAGCATAACGTGGAAGAAATATTGGACGCCTGGCGGTATGGTTACCCATGACAATGAAAATAAAGCAAAAAAATCTTATCCTAGCAAAAAGAAAAAAAAGACTTGATAATTATCCCCCCCCCCCCAACAAAAAAGGAAAACGCATATATATAAAGAAGTGCCCGCCATCTGAATTGACCACTGGGGTAAAATACAACGAATAGAAAATTTAAGCTTACTACTGAAACTTTATACAAAACTGATTAAAATGCTGAGCATAAAAATATCATTATAAAACCAATAATTTGCGGAGCACTATGCAGAACCTTTTAAATATATGAGAAATTAAAATAATAATAATAATAATAATAATAATAATAATAATAATAATAATAATAAAATTAATAATAATAGTAATAATTATTATTATTATTATTATTATTATTATTATTGTGTATGGTATTTTGTATCGTGATTTTTGCAGTTATTTGAACATGATTTTCGATTTAAGAGAGATCTTTTTTATATAAAAGAAAGAGATGTAAAACGTACCATTTATTTCCGGCGCGTATTTTATCATTTGCCCGGCAGACATATTCATTTGCGAATATTTAAAAGTCAAACATATATAAATACACAAAATTCACTACATGTATGTGTGGGTGCGTATGTGTGATATGTGTGTGTCTATATGCGTGTATGTTTTTTTATGTGTGTGCATGCGGGACTTATACTGATGTCCATTAAGACTATTAAGGTTTTCCAAAACTTTTACGCTGATATTTCTACGAGCATTTGCTGAACGCATATGACATTTTCCCAATAATTTATCATGTTTAACTCAAGTTCTTAGATAAAACAATATGTTTGTTTTCATCTATATTAAGGTTGATTTTCAAACGTTCGACATTTTTTTTTGTTTTCATCTTTAAATGCCCTCTGACCGGTAGTAAAAAGAGAGCAGTTACTGACCAAGTGACTAAAATGTACCAATCAAACAAAAACAACAACAAAATCCTACTAAAGCACACATATATTAATAAAAATCTCCATCGAAACCAAATTATAAAATTAAGAAAATAGCAAAAATGAAAACAAGATCAGAGAATAATATTTTAGGGTATAATATAAGATATCCCATTTCCTTGAGACAGATCTAAATGGAAGCTGTAGAGAGTCCAAAATGAGCGACCGGATATAAGATTTCTTTCGTTGGATTTGAACTAAAAATACTGATCCTATATATATATATATATATATATATATATATATATATATATATATATATATATATATATATATATATATATATATATATATAAAGCTGAATGTCTGTACGTGTGTGTGTGTGTGTGTCTGGTCACAAATAAGCTCCCATATCGTTGACTATTATATAAAACTGATCACATATAATGATAGAAGATGTATCGAGACACAGGACTGGGTATGTTTGATCTGGCAGAACGGTGGTTCATTAAAATTGTGGGGTCTGTGTTCGCGCCTTGCCCACAAAGTATGGAATTATAAATTAAAAAAAAAACGTTTACAAGTGTTTTTGATATAGATGTGCATCAGAACACTTTGAAAAGTATGTTTTAACTTAAATAGGGTGGTATAATAAAATTGTGGGGTTTGCGTTCACGCCTTGCCTCCATAGAATGAAAGTAGGCACACGCGTTAATAAAGACTTTTCATATCAATCTGCAGTTTTGATACCCCCAAATTCGAAATTATCTCTTTACAACCCTTCCTTACTTTACAATCCTTATTTTCATAAATCAGAGTCCATTTTCTGTAGGCTATTTTTGAACCGAGTCAACGACTGGTACTTTTGCCAGTATATATATATATATATATATATATATATATATATATATATATATATATATATATATATATATATATATAAGTGAAATTGTCTTTGTGTATGTCCGTGTGCGTACATTTCTCTACCAAATTACTCTGTTAATTTTCAGTCTACGGACTCTAGATTCGACATATGGTGTAATGAGATTTAGGAAAATCTTTTTTGTATGGGTTTCGGCCAGTAATGTGGCTGTCAAGTTCAACGATTCGACCTTTGAAAACTCTACATAACTCCTCCGCCAATTTTGGGTCTAAAAACTTGAAAACTTTAATGTAGGTTACATGTGCAGGGATCTAACTTTTTAATTCAATTTGAGTCCTAAGCAATAAATATATATATACATATATATATATATATATATATATAAACTGTGTCAATCGCTTTATTGCAGATTAGTAAAATGTCAATATTTCCGTAAATATACCTAAAAAATGAAAATTGTACCATCAAAGTGTTGCTTTATGTTTAGTAATTTCCTAAAATCTTAATAAAATTCATGCTATATTCACGAAGTTATGACACTTTATTTATTATCAAAGAAATTCTACCGTCAATCGCTTTATTACAGATCTCTGACAATGGCAAACAATCAGGCGAATACAGGTTATCGGAAAGCAAATGATAGTTGCTGAACTCGAAGAAGGATTGTCTATCAAAAATTTAGCCACAAAGTCGGAATGACATCCAAAAATCTTGGCTTATTCTTGAAGGACCCGAAAACCAATTCCAGGAAAATCAGCGCATTCGGAGTAACCTTTTCGATCGTGCTATTCGGAAAATTCGTAGGAAAGTCAACCGAAACAGAAACAACACCAGTGCTTTCGTTTTTGCAAAAGCTGGATTCGCTCCAAGATCCAAGCATGCCCGATACAATGTGTTGAATGAGATTCCAAGGAACATCAAACCTCTTCCAATATCTCTATTGATTAAACAACATAGGGAAAACGAATGGCTTGGACACAGAATTACATGATAATGGATGTGCAACAGGTCCTATTTAAAGACGAGGGCCATGCAACTCTGTACGGTTCGGATAGATGGACTAAAGTTTTAAACCCGAACGGAACTTCGACCCGTTACAGAGTTCATCACTAACAAGGAGGTGGAGGCATGATGTTTTGGCCGGGAACCATTGGGGATAAGTTGATTGGACCATTCCAAGCGCCAGACACAGTAAAGCCTACCAGCAATGCGTGCACGGCATTTTCGATAATCATTTGTGGGCATGACTAAATGACTTACAATTGACGTTTTCGGATTATTTTTATACATGACAATGCACCATCCCATTCTGCTTGGGGCGACTGCACCCTTTCTTGAATCTAAGGAATTTGTTGGGGAAACTCTCATGACCTGACCACCATGTTCTCCAGATTGAATATCATGTTCTCCCATTGAATATCTCTGGTCAATATTAAAAAGTAGTTTATGAGGGAGGAAAGGAATTTTCTTCACAGGATGCCCTTTGGAGATACATATTTGATGTTGCTAGAGACATAACTCCTTTTAAGATCACAGAATTGACTTCCTCGGTGAACAAAAGGTTGTTTTAACTTATTTAAAAATGGTGGATATGTCCATTACTAATTAATTTATATGAGGCGCACACCTAGGATATGTTTTTGTTTATTATTCTTTCACAGAAAAATATAAGAAGAAGAAAAGTTCTTCGTGATAACACATTGTATTTTTGCCCTAAAACAACATTTTACGAGACCTGCAATAAAGCGATGGACAGTGGAAATTCCACGATAAAAAATAAAATGTAATAACTTCGTGAATATCACGTGAATTTGAATATTTTTTTTTGGAAATAGCAAACCTTAAAGAGTTGTTTGAGGATATAAATTTTATTTTTATGTGATGTATATTTGGAGAAATATTGATATTTTAGAAATCTGCAATAAAGCGATTGACACAGTATATATATATATATATATATATATATATATATATATATATATGTGTGTGTGTGTGTGTGTGTGTGTGTGTATTTATGCGTGTGTATAACGCTTGTATAGATTAGTTTCCAAGCGGTAAAGCCAACGAAACTCGTGTGAGTATTAATGAGTTCTCAATAGAGGACAGAGCTGGTATATAGTATTTGAATAATAAACATTATTGGTTACATAAGTGGATACATATTTCAGTGAGATCTAGATTCTAAGAGACAACCTCATCAAACCAAAAACAAGCAGCGATATTGAAAAGAGAGTCAATATTACATTTGTTTTTCTATAAGATATTCGATTGTGGATTCCGCTTTGGAGAAAGTGGGGTGTATACTTTGTGAATGTCAGCAGTAAGAGTTTTTGACGGAAAATGTGGTGAAGGAAGGGAATATGGGTGAGGGTTGGGGGAAGAAGGCGATTACCATGTGATGTGGTTAAGCTGTAGAAAAGGGGCTATTGGTATTTTTTCAGTTTACGGTTGTTTATTGGCCCCAGTGTTAACTTTAGTCTGCGTTACTATTATGTTCTTATCGCAGGTTATGTGATTATATTTGGTTTTTATGGTTGTTTTTTTTCTTTTCTGGTGGTGTCTTCATTATCCATCTACTTTACTGTTAAGATCTTTTTATTAATTTATTTATTTTAATCCTCGCATTTTAATCCTCTCATTTACTTCTTGTGTTCAATATATTTATATCTTTATTCATTTCTGTGATTTATAAGACATATACAAGCCTATTTATTTGATTTAAATAAACGGTGGTGTACTGGGAGATATTTTTCACTCTACCCTATCTAAAATATATGCCATCAATTTATCTTTGCTTTTTTATTTGTTTTCACTTACAAACTAATACAAGCCTTGTACATTAATAAATAGGTGACTTACTGAGGGTTAAATTCATTCCATAAACACAGGAATTTTATATTAAATAAGAAAGGTATGATAAATAAATTAGTATGGGCCATTCCCTAATTTAATTTTCCCCAGTAGGGGAAACAAGTTACAAATGATAATATCGCAAACAGCATTGACTTTTTAAAGTTTACAGATATCTTTTTGTCATATTTTGCCTTTATACAAACAAAAATTCATGTACAATTTAATATCTTTTATAAATAACGAATAAATTAAAGTATATTTATTAATAATTTAACCCGTCAGTTCTTGTATGTGATGATATGCTTTAAGATGGTCACATTTGAAAATCTTCACGACATTTAAAGCTTGATAGTGAGAAGTCATGCTTGTTTAAATAATGAATATTTCTTTTTATAAAGACGCACTAATAGACATTATGACCGATATGTTATTTATTTTATAAGTAATTTGAACTAGGGTTAAAGAACATGAACTAATGTTTCTATGAATAATCGGCTGATTAAATTTCAAATTGAGTTATATGCGCTAGCATACAATTGACACAAACATTAGGGAAACTAGAAGGAACTATTTAATTCGTATTCAGTGTATGTGTGAAGTTCACATCTTACACACATACAACACAAATGTTGTTCAGTTCGGCGTAATCCGGCGGTATCCCTAACATTTTTAATTAAACTCACAACAAAACGTCGACGTAGTTTTATGTTTGACATATATTCATAAATAATAATAATAATAATAATAATAATAATAATAATAATAATAATAATAATAATAATAATAATAATAATAATAATAATACGTTAAATTATGCTTCGCTTAATTTTGTCTTTTACTCTTATTTTGTTCGACATTTGTATGATATGCTGAGTATTAATAATAAAAAAAGAAACAAGATGAAATAACAAATTTAGCAAGATAACATAAAATGCCTATGATTTTTTTATATCAGACTAAAAATTACATGTGAATATTCTTCGTAAAGGACAGAATAAATTCTCCCGGTTTACTAAAAGGTTAAAAGTGAAACGATGTTTTACCGTCTGACTGATCCAATTAAATCCATCAGGTTTGCAACTGTGTCCATTACGCTGTCTTTTTCCTACGCTTACTCACAGTTCGTTTTACTTGTCTAAAACGTTTTCTCAAAGATGTTCGTGTAATGTATCAATAATCGGATACAATATTAGTGTTATGTTATATTATAAACACGTTTGACATAGCGGTTTCCGTCAGATCAGCGAAGTTAAGCCACGATGGACCTTGCCAGTACGAGATGGATGACCCTTTAGGACTTTTAGATTCTGTATCTGATATCCGCTTATATCGGCATTGTTCATGTCCTGGACTTCTCCTTGCTACTGAGATTTAGCAGTGCCAATTCAGGAGAGGTGCAGTTTGGTTGCGCAACCCTTGCCACACAATTACAACCGCAGCTACCTTTGCTCGGAGTATATTTGCCTTTCAAGACTGAACGGATGCATCAGTTTATGCTAGTCAGTTCTGCACAAGTCATTGTAACATTTCCTGTACAGTATTTACATATCTGATTTCATTGAGATAATTAACTCGAATAAGTTTTTTGGCTGATATATTCAAATTGAAGTAATTTGTAAGAAGGGCAAATATAAAGAGGGAGTGTTATGTCGTCAGATTCCTTTTGTGACTTAATAATCTGCACATGACGGCATGTCGTAAATGCATGTATCACAGACACACACACACGCATATATACATTTATAGATATAAATATACCATAAATAGTCAGCAAGAACACAACTTAGAGTTCAGATAGGGAATAATCTCCAATCATAGACATTTAGTGACACGTATACACATCAGGATGTACCGTTCGTACCAAGTACACATATGGAAATATGGTGCTATGGTACACATTACACAACATACACCTTTTATGGTCCATAACACAACAATATATCAACAGTGAAGTAATTGTAAGAAGGGTGGATATACTGTGAGAGTGTTATATCCTCAGATTCCTTCCGTTGCATTAATAATCTGCAGGCAAATTTGAGCGTATATATTTCAACTATATAATTTCGAATAACAATTAATTTTCTTTATACTATGGCCCAATTTAGAACGTAAATGAACGATTTAATGTTGAAAAGTTTATTCAAGCCTATCGTATAAATGACATGCATTTTACATTTCCTAATTTACACTAGATTTATAAAACGAGAATTGTAATAGAACATTGGGAAGTAATGACTCTGCATTTAATTTAACTGGCGGATAATTTTAGGAAGCAAACTGTTGCTATGGAGATAAAGAGAACTACTCATATATATTTGATCTACAGTTCAGATATGCATTAGAACCCAATTCATTTGAACTCAGTTAAGCACATTCAATATTAAAACCGCCACCTATATTCACCTCTGATGCATGCGTAGATGTGGATGTAGTTTCATGAGAACTATGCGCTTGAATCTGTCTCTGACATGCGGCTATACAAATGCCTCCTTTCTATTCGTATTCAGATGCTTTATAATATACGTTAACCTAATGAAAGGCAATATGGCCGCCATTATTCGCAAGATGACAGTTGTTTTATTTTGTTTGTGTTCGTTCGTGAATGTTTTGGGCGCGGCAGACGAGTCCATGCGTTGCACCTCTGATAAGAAAAAATGTTCACTCTGTTGTGATTTTCAATCTAACCCATCGGATTATTCTATTATTCATTGCTCACGTTTTCTTTCGTTCATCATCAAGAGGGAAAAAGAACTTCTTAATATCGCCAGCAAAAAGAAATAGAAATTTCTTTTCTGCAACTCTGTTCAAATGGCTTTGAAAATAGAACGTCGGCTGTGTGTTATAGAAACATGAATAGCAAGCAAAAGATATGATATTATTTTGGTCATAGAAATAAATAAAGTGGTTCGGCTTTATTTCATGTATCATTCAATTTCTTGGATATTTAAAAATACTTCTACTTTCACTCTGTCTATAGATCTATTCGTTTCTCTCCCTCCTTATATATATATATATATATATATATATATATATATATATATATATATATATAGAGAGAGAGAGAGAGAGAGATAGATAGATAGATAGATAGATAGATAGATAGATAGATGGATAGATAGAATTAAAACAAGTTACAGGGTGAACAGAAAGTCCTTGGACCATTTTTAGTTTTAAAATTAAATATTTTTAAAAACACTTTTTCTCTTTTCGAATAAAGTATGTATTTAGTCTAACTATTGATCTAATTATTTTCAACAAAAAATATTAAAATAATTTTGTTTAAACTTTCAGAAAAATGAGAATGCAAGAGGCCATAATTCAGCTTGATAGCGCGGGAATGACAAACTCAGAGATTATTAAGCTCTTGAAAGTGGCTAAATCCACCGTGTACCATGTTGTGAACAGATTTAAGGAACTTGGTATATCTGAAGACCGTCCTAGAAATGGAAGACCTCGCACTGTTCGAACAAAGAAGGTGATTAAAGCTGTCCGAGAGAGGGTAAGGAGGAACCCGAAGAGATCTGCAAGACAAATGACTAAAGACATGAATGTGAGCGTGACCTTGATGAGAACCATCGTAAAAAACGATCTCCAGTTGTCCCCCTACAAGAGAAGAAAGAGACAGTACCTCATACCTGCCCAAAAGCACAAGAGACTTGAAAGAGCAAAGCTTCTTCTTGGAGAACTGAAGGCTGGCACGGCAGAGCGAGAGATCGTTTTTTTCTGATGAAAAACTCTTCACAATTGAAGCTACTGTTAACAATAAGAACGACAGAGTTCACGCAAAATCTTCAGCAGACATTCATGACTCCGTGAGAATAGTTTTCCACCGACAAAAGCCGTCTTCCCTCATGGTGTGGGCTGCAGTCTCCAAATCTTGGAAGTCGCCTCTGATTTCCGTGGAGCAGGACGTTAAGATCAACACAGATCGCTACATTAACGATATTTTGGTTCCAGCATTTGAAGAGATTAAGAAACACTTCAAAGATCAGCCTTTCACCTTCCAACAAGATGGAGCACCATCCCACACCTCCAGAAAAACTCAGGACTGGTGCCAACGTCATTTTCGAAGATTCTGGAGTAAGGAGATTTGGCCTCCTGCATCGCCTGATTTGAATCCCATGGATTTTTCGGTGTGGTCTTTGTTGGACGCAAAGTCTGTTCTCTTGCTCATCCAAGTGTTGATGCTTTGAAGACATCTATTCTGAGTGAATGGGCTAAAATACCTCAGGAAACGCTGCGTGCCTCGGTTGGTAACTTCAGATAGAGAATTGAACATCTAATCGAAAGGAAGGGACATCAAATTGAAAATAAATAATTTGAATTTATTCTTGGTTTCCTAACTTATAATTTTCATTCATGTTTAATTTATATTTTTGTAATTTTCTATTAATAAACCACTTTTGAATTGGTCCAAGGACTTTCTGTTCACCCTGTATTGTCATTTTAATAGTTCGTTGTCAATATTTTTACGCTCCTTGCTATAATTTGACAGTCTAAACATGACAAGCGTCACATCTATTGGTTTACTGATAGGTTTACTGAAGAATATCGAGAATATGATATGATATTTACCGTTGATAATTCGATTGTCTGTAGTCCGAACATTGAAATAGGAGTTTTATTTTAAAATAATATTTGATTGATTTTCGGATAGTTTCCCTCTTTTTTTAAATTTTTTGTCCTATTGTTTATTGCTACATTTCATAGCATGTTAGTGTAATTTATTTGTATTGATACACTTCCATTTCATTTATAGTTTTATAGGTATGGGAATGATATATTTATATAGCCTCATATTAATTAATTGATAAATTACGTTTTTTTTTTTTTATAAATGACATTGTTACTAATGACGACAAACCTTCTTTATTCTACAATTTATTTATCAACTTTGGTAGATTAAGGGGGAAAATAAAAGACTATTAATGCTGATGCTTTTATACGATCCCACAACCCTCCGCATAGAATAGACTATATAACAAACTTTTAGAGGAGTTTTCGCTCTGTCTCTAAGACTTACATTCTAAAAATTAAAAATATACGTCACGCAGTATGATATCACCCAGTTTGATAACAGCAAATTAATCTTTTTTGCCAGACGAAGTAAACCTGATAGTAAAAACTGAAATATCCAAGTTCTATAAATATACGCGAGTATAATCTTAATTAAATAATAAATACACGAGTAAACTTTTACAAACGTACATAAAATATGTGTGATAAATATTACTTTAAAGCTAAACTAATTCGATACTCTTTCTCTTTCTATCTCTCTCTATCTCTCTCTATCTCTATCTATCTATCTATCTATCTATCTATCTATCTATCTATCTCTCTGTTCCTCTATCTCCGAAATCTGTAAATGAAGCAATGTGACTCTAAGTTAATTTATATTTTCGTAATATCAATTTATTTCGTTTATTTGTATTTTTTAATATCATTTATTAATATAATGCTTTCCCCTTTTGCTCATATGAATGAAATCTCCACACTTTGTTTAACTTATTATCATTTACCAATATGAATATAATAATAATTATAAAAATAAATTTTTTAACGACATTTAATTTTTTTCTTTATTATTATCAATACTTGTAAAAATAAACATTAAGCTTACCCTCAGTTGCTTGTAAAAATAAATTTTCAAACATGATTCGTGAAGCGAGTCGTATATAAATATGTTCTATTTTATTATATCCTTATGATATGAAAGAGGTTTTCCAAATGTTTTCGAATCTTATTATGAACGACGTTTTCCAAATGTTTCCGACGTTTTCCAAATGTTTCCGAATCTTATTATTATTTCTACAATTTTAGTATTTACAACAATTTCGCGACTGTTCGTGCACTAACGTGATCACTGAATTCATCAGCCGCACACCATATTGCTTTATTTACGTCTTTAAAAAAAACTGAATTAGTATTTATAGTAACTGATTTATTTTATATTTACGAGGTCAGACACAAATTCAAGCGTGGTTTCGAAAATCCAAAGTTATTAGGATAAGGCCACTTTTATCGACAAAAAACCCTAAGCAACCACGTCGGGATTTCCCGGTAAAGGCGCGTCGCATTATTAGCAATAAACGAACTCCTCCTAAAATCAGGTAAACCCTTTGAATGTAGACTTCTAAGGACTGATTAGGACTGCACCTCAGTCGGGTAGCGGTAAAAAAAAAACCCAAAAAAACTTTTATACTGATTGTCAAAGACGTATCACCGACTTGTATGAATATTTACTCAGTTGAGCCAATTAAGGTTTGGTATTGAATATATTGTTTATCTTGTCAGATACATAAAATGTGAACAACTGATCTTGGAAAAGAAGTGAAGTGTATGCATCCTTCTTTTTCATGAAAAATGATCATAATTTTTTGTCGATATTAGTAACATTTTATGAAATAAATTGACATTAACGACGACGATAGATCTGCCAGACAAATGGATCTATTAATCATGACTTGGTTGTTAACGAATTACTTTTAAGACTTCCAATGCAATATAAAATCTAAGAAAGACAGGTTTTATTTTATAGGAGACATTAAATTGACATTTATTGATTGAGCTTCAAGCAAGTATATTATATAATTTAGTCAGTCTATGTGAATCTAATTAAAATTTTGTACATGAATTGGTGCGATATACAGACACCTATCTCTATTAATATGAAGTTACATATCTATGTAAATGATTCACACAAAGAACTAGTAATCTCTCATTACGAGATTTTAAACATACATCCTTTACGTAATTGGTTAGCATGTGAGCTATATTTAGTTTAATTTAGTTTTTTTTTTACAAAGGAGTCACCACTTATCAAGGCCCGGACGCCACTCGCGGATAAGGGTTAATCGGTATACATTAGTCATGGGATTATAGCGTAGTAATAATACGTAGTGGATATTTTGTAAATGAGATTACTTAGAGGAGCATTTCATCAAGAACGTGTTTACGTTGGACTTAAAGACAATCAAATTGAAGTCAGCTAGAAAGCAGACAAACGGAAAACAGTTTCACGGGCGTGCAGTTCTAAGAAATAAGCTTTGTTCATGGAATCTACATTTAAAATATAAAGAGTGTGGAAAATTATTGATAGTGATATTGGCAGTTTGAGTTTCATGCAAAAATAGGGTTAAAATGACAAAACAATGTATTTATATGCCGTTATATTTTTATGGAGATTGTTCACGTCTATACTGCTTAAGTGGACATTTCGATTTTGACATAATCACTACGCTAAAGAGGTATTTATAGTATAATATTTATAGTATAGTATAATGTAGTTCTACCAAGACTGGATGATATAAAAATAACTTTCAAATTTTACAATAATCCTATAGAATTATATTTATAAATTAATCGAATACTTGATATTGTGTGTATAACGTAATATTAATAGTTTTAGAGGGAGTAATACAGTCACAACCTCCCATATAAAAATTATATATACGATTTACAATTCAGAACATCTACAACCATTATATATGAACCCAGCTAGATTCACTAAATTTCACGTTTCTCTTAAGAGGCTTTAACTTATTTTAGCGATAACATAGACGTAGAAATAAATATAAATAGTAGGAATATTAACAAATAATAACGGCGGTTGTACTATACGTAAATATACTTCTGATTATGAGATATTTAAGCTATTGATACTGAATAAAACATGTATATAATAAGTTTCAGTTAAACCATTTGTCTAAGATTGTAATAGAAAATGTATCAGTTTAATCGTACTCATATCTAACCAAAATATTATCAGAAACAAACTGAATTGAAAAAGTATACTCATGACAAGTACACAATAGGGAACCCTAAGGAAAATATAATGACACGAATCAGATATCGATACGTTAGAATGCTTGCTATTTGAGAGTGCTTCGAAAATCTTACTGTCTTTTCTTTATATGTATGCATATATTAAAAAAAAAATAATCAAACGATTTAATATGCCCAACATTACACCAATTTCTACGGAATCATTTTTACGGGCTGGAAATTCATTTTGAGACATTTTAGTTTGGTTTATTTTAAAAATCAAAACAGTGTTAATCTGGGTGTAATCTAAAACGTTTGAAGAAAGCGTGTTCTTTGGCTGATCATCCAATCAAATATTGGAGCGCAATTACCGTTAGGCGTTCCCATGAGGGAGGACAAAAATATACAACGCAAAGAAGGAATAAAAAAATACACAAACGGCAAGAGTTTACCTAAAAAATGATAGATAGATCTTATTCTTCGTATTCGTATTGAACACAGGTTTCATATCAATTATTTTTTCATAGTAAAAAAGTGTATTAAAGTATTCAATTAAAATATCAAAGCGCGTATCATTTAAATTAAGTAATTTCACGTAGTTATTAGGAGTAAATGATAGATTTCAGTAAATGAGAGCAAGAGAAGATGTAATGATTTATGGTTTACTCTCGGCAGCTAATACATTATTATGTCTCCTTTTTTGTTACTCCAGCCATTTCTGGAAAACTGTTTCGAACGGAGGGAGAATGCCGGGTCCGGAACTGGGAGCATGCCTTTTCCGCAGGCGCCGGCGTGAGTCCGGCGAATACTTACCGGATGGCAGCGATCAGGCTGATTTTTGCGTTGGTGTGTTGTAGAAGGTAATGTTGGTGATATATGATCACACTAGATAGTTCTAACGGGTTCAGGTCGAGAACGAGGCGGGTACACAGTCGTAGCACTCTTCCTGGAGCTAAGCATGGGCCTCTTAAGACTTGTGGACATGCGCCCAGCCCTGCTGCCACACTCAGGCTCTGCCAGCAGCCACTTGATAGCACCAGGGGAACACCACATCTTCAGCACATCCATGCACACTTAAGTATTGACTTTCAAGCCGATTTAGAAGACGTGAGGTTGGATACTGGGGCCCTCACTTACCACCATACCAAGGGTCATAACCGTGGCCGTAAACTTCGCTGAGTTATGGCCTCAAGCGTTGAACCGTCTTGATGTGCATTTTGAGAGTGCTGCTGATTGCCATGTTGTCATAACTTGGATCGGTAGAGAGCATAAGTTGTACAGCAGTACATCACCGATCTTGCTCGTTGAAAACTGGATCACTTTCTGGCATGATAGAAGGCTCCTTACGTTCGTGGGATTTGTAAACAAATTGCCAACTAATAGATGGCTTCCAACAAAAAAATAAGAGAAAACCGGTTTTCATCAATATGAAATGGAATTATTCAGTCTTCTCTAGAGCGACGATTTTATTATTCCATGTGCATTATGCCATTATTCCATTCTTTATTCATATTTGCATGAATTATGTTTTTTCTCAAATTTTCCTTAGTTTTCAATTCATGATTTTACATACATTTTTACAGTAATCGCCTCTTGGAAAATTGCACATTTACAGCTCCTATTCCGAAACTTTTCCGTTCTAAAAAAGAAAAAAAAACAACAAAACAAACTAAAGAACAGCGTCGAATAAAAATAGGTAGAATAAATAAATATTGATTGATTGGTCTATTATGCCAGTCGCAGTTGTAAAAAAAAATAATTCTTTTTGTTACTGTGTATTTTTCCCACGTACTTTTTTTTTTTGCTATACAGCCCCAGGAGAGTGGTTAAGAGTCAGACAAGCAAATTGTGCTGTCTATTTCTTTCCCTTCGATACAATTTGCCTGGCAGTGAATGCGCCGATCATTTACCAATCCCCTTACTTACTCCTTCAAATAATGTATGTTCAACATGTAGACCAATCTATGATCTCTTACACCACTTCTAGAAAAACAGTAATGAGTGTCCTAGACGAGTACCTATCCATCTATGTATCCAATCAATGTTGTCATTTGAAAGTATTTTTCAAAAACATAAATAAAAGAGTGAATGCCATTAATAATAGCACTGCTTGTTTTCCTCTATAATTTCTCTCTTACTCTTTCTAGCTTTCCTTGAATTCCTATTCTTTCTATTTTTTATATATTCTGATTTTCTTTCGTTCTATATCTCTATTTAATTAGTACATAATATTTACTTCTTTTTAACTTACACCTCTTCCCTGACGTTGAGTCTATTTCTACATTTCTTATTTTTCTCCATATCCAATTATATTCTGCTTCTTTCATTTTATACGTTTTTCCTATTATATATATCTGTATATCTATATATATATATATATATATAATACCCAAAGAAACTAGTGTTTAATCCTTTCGAGAATAATTAATGCGGGGTCTCATGATAAACGCCCATCGAGAGATTTGAACCCGATAACGAAGCCATTTCTGACTCCATTAGCAAATACCAAACTCACTTGGCCACCATCAATCGCGAGAAATATCGTTGAAATTTAATCATTTATTTTTAAATGTTTTAAACGTCTGTCAGAGTGATCTAATAATTATATGATGATCAGCGCATGCGAGCTATATATATATATATATATATATATATATATATATATATATATATATATATATATATATATATATAGCATAATCTCGTTTGCACATCGGTTCCCATAAGATCACAAAAATTAAGCAATGATGATCCTGATTTTCTTAAATAGATTAGTTTGTAATATTTTGTACTATGTGTTTTACAGTCTGAAAAAGATGGGTGCCGGCAGGCTATTCCCACAGAGACACGGATCACGAAATAATTTAGCGCCTTGACGACCACAGAGGGTAAACTAACTCATCCATACCTTCTCTTCTTATTTTCAGTCTGTTATACTTCTTTCAATTATTCATTTCTTACGTTTTCCTCCAGTATTATACTTTTGTTATACTGTTTTCTTTCGATTTATCTTTCTTTCGCTTGGTTTTCTTTCATTTTAATTTTTTGTTAGTTTCTTTTTTGTACGTCTGTCTTCATTCCCTTGTTTCATATATTTTAACAAATTACTTTCCATCTCTTATGGTCATTTCATCTCTTCTCAACTGCTGTTGTGTTCTAGCTTTTTTCATAAATCTAATTGTCTTTCCTTTGTCATTATTATTGGTTCTTTCGTTGCTGTGTGTTACTTATTTTTCTTCTTTTTATTTTCTTTCTATTTTAATTTTAATATAACTTTCCATGTTCACTATTTTTAGTTTATTCTGTGTGACCTGTTTATCAATGCATTTATACTGTGCGTCCACCTTTATATGTTTATATTATCCCTTATTGAATCGTTTTTTGCCCCTGTTGGCATTTCGACATCTTGCTCTAAATTAATACATACATACATACATACATATATATATATATATATATATATATATATATATATATATATATATATATATATATATATATATGGGGGTGCGTGTGTGTGTGTGTGTGTGTGTATTTCATGCGTAAAAATTATTAAGAGTAGATATTATGGTGAAACGAACGTTTATGAATTGAACTAAATAGAATTTGTGTCAGAAGGTACAAAACAATAATAAAATAATTCTGGAGACTGAAGGTTCAATACGACAGTAAAAACTGTAAATTACTTAACACTTCTGATTGCTCAATAGAGAGAACAAATTCTACACAGCTTCTTTAGTTTGGTATAAAGATTTCAAGTTCCTCGAAATACATCTGGAGAAGGTTGACAATTACATTTGTAAAAACGTATTGAAAATAACATTTGATATGCTAACACTAGTGTCGAATAAAGCAAATATTATATGTAAAACCTGCTATGTCTGCCTGTCTTCACTTTTTAAACTGCATCTTCTTTCAGAGGGAAGGTCGCGGTGCGAAGCAAAGGGGGCAAAATATATGCATGTTTCATGGGTTTTTATTCTTCTTAATAGTTGCAGTTGAGGAAATGAGAACTTGGCAAGCGTTAATCGACTAAAACTGCTCTTATACACATGCACACACACACACACACACACACATATATATATATATATATATATATATATATATATATATGGGGGTGTATGTGTGTGTGTGTACATTTTTACATTAACCTTCGTTTATTTTTTAGCTATTTCTTATCGATGTGACAGTGGAGTAAGTATTAAGCTGGGGCGCTAAATACTTTGCTTTTGGTTTAAGTCCAGCTGATGGCACTCAATTCATATTTTTATAACTTGCGAAATAACGGCTATATATTGGGGAATATTTAATACGAAATCTCCGGAAATAAAAATATCATATTTAAGAGTATGTTTATGACAGACCAATAAAGTATAAAGACTTTCAGATTTACTTTTCATCCTAAAATAATAGTCTGATGTTATACAAGAATAAAAAAAAACGATACTTTTTGTTTGGAGGGCCACTGCGA
Source organism: Euprymna scolopes (assembly GCF_053919585.1). Taxonomy (NCBI): domain Eukaryota; kingdom Metazoa; phylum Mollusca; class Cephalopoda; order Sepiida; family Sepiolidae; genus Euprymna; species Euprymna scolopes. Next base: position 62,167,789 of record NC_136494.1, on the reverse strand, counting down.
ATAAGGTGGTCTCTCTCTCTCTCTCTCTCTCTCTCTCTCTCTCTCTCTCTCTCTCTCTCTCTCTCTCTGCCATACTAAACAGCTACCTACGCCTAAAACTATCCTGTACTTCTATTAGATCAACATTCGCCCATGTAGGGAGTATTGTTGTCACATTTGGAGTGATGCATCTGCTACTAGTCTCTCATATCTGGATAGGGTTCAAAAGAGAATCACCAATCTGATAGGTCCTGAACTGTCATCAAAGCTCCAGCCTCTGTCCTATCGATAAAATGTTGCATCCCTCTGCCTGTTCTACAAGTATTTTAATTGTGAATACTCTGACGAACTACTAACACGGGTATCCCCTCGACGTAAATACCTCCGACAAACCCGGCAACACGCTAAATCCAACCCCTACACAGTAGAGCTCCTAAGGTGTAAGAAAACCTTCTACCCCAATAGTTTCTTCCCCAGAACTGCTAGACTTTGGAACCCCCTTCCGAAATTCTGCTTTCCCAACTGTACTGACAGGCACAAGTTCAAGTGCAATGTGAACAGACATCTTGCTGGTCATTTCCTTTCATAATGTCTCTGCAAATTATGCCCCCAGATTGTAGCCCCCTACTTTAAAGTGGAACTGTGCTTTGTTTGGGGTGAAAGTTGAATTAAAAAACAAAACAAAACTAGTATTGTTTTTCAATATGGTCCAAAACTTTCAAGAATAAATAAAACCAAAACGCATTAGTCATAATCCATGTAAATGCTGCTTGATATAACTGTGCCATATAATCAAATTTCCTGTTGTTTTCCCCAGAAATATACATTTATTAGTTGAATGTCAAACTGATGTTCATAAAAAATGAAAAAGAAATGCTGAGATTAGCAAAAAAAATACCCCCAAATATCCACACATTTATTACTGATCAATCTAAACAGCGTTTACATTCGATGTCCTAACGGGAGTTGAAATATTATTTTTTCGTTAATAATAATTAGGTGTTTTGCAGTTTACGCATCGCGTTTAACAATAACGTTATTACACAGAAATTCATTGCTAATAAGACGAGCAGGGGCTTATGTATTCTGTACCTCCACCAACAATGTAACAAGCCAAAGATACCGTAAAATCAAACTTGACTTAAAAAAAACTATTTCAAAAACACACTCATTCGTAAATTCCAAAAGCTAGTATAAGTGTTATCCTAGAAAACTGTTAAATACATGAAAGTAAGTCGATAACAGTATTGTCTGGGTAAGAGTACGCATAAAGATGTGCGTGTTCAATTATTTAAGGCAGCGTATGTCTTTTTTAAATTTTTTTAAATTCAATTTTCACCCCAAACAAGGCACAGTGCCACTTTGAAGCAGGGGGCTACTATCAGGGACTTAATTAGCGGGGTCATTATGAAGGGAGATGAGTAGAAAGATGTTTGTTAACATTACACTTGAACTTCTGCATATCATTGCAGTTGGGAAAGCAGAATCCCGGAAGGGAGTTCCAAGGATCCGCAGTTCTGGGGAAGAAACTATTGGAGTAAAAGGCTTTCTTGCACCTAGGGATCTCTACTGTAAAGGGATGAGACTTAGTAGCTTGTCGGGTTTGTCGGGGGTAGTTACGTCGGGGAGGTACAAGTGTTTGCAGTTCGTCAGAGCGTTCACCATTGAAGTATTTGTAGAACAGGCAGAGGGATGCAACATCTCGTCGATGGGACAGAGGCTGAAGCCTAGATGACAGTTCAGGACCTATCAGGTTGGCGACTCTCTTTTGAACCCTGTCCAGGAGCGAGAGACAAGAAGCAGATGTACCAGCCCAGATGTGACAACAGTACTCCATACATGGGCGAATGGTTGCCTTATAGAGGTATAGGATACCGTCAGGCGTAAGTAGTTTTCTGCACGGTAGAAGGAGCCAATATTCCTTGCAACAGCCTTGGCAATGCTCTCAATGTATCTATTCCAGTTCATATTCCCTGTAAACGTTAGGCCGAGGAGTTTAAAAGAAGTACTTTCAGGTAATGTGTTCTTGGCCATTGCTATTGGTGGTAGAGAAGGTTTCTTGTAATTATTGAAGGACACAAGCTTAGTCTTAGCAGCATTGAATGTGACCAACCATTTTTGTCCCCATTCCACTACGGATTGGAGGTCATCCTCTAGTGTTTCTGCCATTTCCTTTGATATGTGTTCATTTGTTTTCCCCTCATACATGTTATAGAGAGTGGTGTCATCGGCAAATATACCCATCTCCGAAACAATATTATCCGGGAGGTCGTTTATGAATATCAGGAATAATAGAGGTCCAAGGATAGACCCCTGAGGTACTCCCGCATTTATGTCGTATTGTTTGGATGTACGGCCGTCGAGGACAACTTTGATTTTTCTATTACTTAAGAAGGATTTAATTACATTATGAATTCTTCCAGTTATTCCATATGATCTATTTTTTCTTAGAAGACCATCGTGCCATACCCTGTCAAAAGCCTTAGATATATCGAGGGCCACTGCTCTACCCTCCCCTGTTTTATCCAATGAACGGTATATACGTTCAAAAACTACAGTTAAGATATCTGCTGTTGAACGGGCTTGCCTGAATCCATATTGTTTGTCAGTCAGGAGTTTAGCAGCTGTTAGGTGCTGGACTAGGGCTTGATTAACTAAGGACTCAAATATTTTGGTGAAAAGCGGGGGGAGGTTAATGGGGCGATAATTAAGTGGGTCAGTTCTTTCACCAGAATTCTTGAAGACTGGTACCACAGAGGCGGTTTTCCAGCAGTCGGGAAAACAAGATTCGTTAAGGCATTTAGTGTAAAGTTTGGACAGAACTGGAGCAACCTCGGCAGAACATTTTTTTAATAGCACAGCCGGGATGAGATCTGGTTCACATGCTTTTGAGGTGTCTAGGTTTTTTTATAATAGCATGTACCTGAGAAGGGGTGATTTTCAAATCGTCTTGTGAGGCGTCTATTCGCAGAGGAAAATCAGGGAGTGAGTGGTGTACCGAGTTCAGTGTGGAGTTTGAGGCAAACCGACTGGCAAGCAGATTAGCCTTGTCAGTTGCCGTGCAAGCAACCTCATGATCGTTTGATAGTGGGGGAATAGTTGACTGTCCATTATTTACTACGCTGTTGTAGATTTTCCAAAAATCCCGGGTTCCTAATTTCTGTGCTTCGATGCGTTTTCTGGTGGTTTCAGAGTAATATGTCTTAACTGTTCCTATCACTCTCTTACAATTATTTCTAGCTTCTATAAACTTCTGTTTATTTGAGCTGGACTTATGTCGGTTGAATCTGCGGAACGCATGCTGCCTTTGACAAATGGCAGCTGCACAAGCAGAAGTAAACCATTGGGGGGAGTGGGGCTTGCTATAGAATTTCCGTGCAGGAACATGTGCTTCAATAGCAGTTTTGAGCCATTCAGTGGTCTCATTTGCACACTGTTCCGCTGGAAGAGTAAAGATATTTTGCCATGGGGCATCTCTGATGAGCTCCCTGATGGCTTCCCCTCAGCTAATCTCTCCACAATAATCAGGAAAGACCCATGAACATCTGACGTAATATTGCCCTTGTCTTTAACAGCAGAAATGTCACTAATATCATATCCGTTTAGTATCGATCTCTACTGCTTATTTTATTACCTTTTAATAAACCTGAACTTCAAAAAATAAGATAATGGATTCGCAACTCATGGTAAATACTTCAATATAGAAAATATTATACACTTTAAATAAGTTAAAACATAATAAATATATGTATGGAAACCGTTTATATCCACAAAATAAGCCAAATATAAATACGCCAGGCTGTCTATGATACTTGTGTTTGATTTACTAAGTACAATTGTATTCCATTATATCAGCTAACGATATTTATTTTTTTTAAACTGTTGATGGTGGAATCATATTGATTATATAATTTACGATCTTTATGGAATTTTGAAAGATTATATCTTCGAAATGTTAAAGAGAAAGCCATATATTAACTTTTATTTCTTTTTAAGTTGCATTCAAACGGTTTGATTCTTCTGTCTGATTTTGTTATCAAAGTGTAAACTGCACGAATAATAAAACTAACTTCTATTGAGTTATAATGTTCTTAATGACGGAATATTTGTACGGGGTGGCAATCTTATGTCCGGCGCATCATTAGCGTAAACATGACCTCAGTAAGATGTACTATTCGTCTTTGATTGATTTTATATATATATATATGTGTGTGTGTGTGTGTGTGTGTGTGTGTGTGTGTGTGGGTGGGTGGGTGGGTGTGTATGTGTATATATATATATTATATATATATACATATATATATAATGTATTGTTTAAACTTCTGCCTAATCTAGCCAAGCTAATGTAGCCAAGACAACGGAACGCATATATCGGTTTCTGTAAAATACTGAGGAAGCTACGGACGGCCCCTCCCAAAAAAATGGCCGGGTAGCTGAAGCAATAATGTACCTAAACAGAAAGATACGATAATAAAAAATAAAACTCATATTTGCTCTACAACAGTATTGAGCACTTTCATCAGTGTTTATTTTACCATTTCCACTAAATATATATATATATATATATATATATTGTATATATATATATATATATATATATATATATATATATATATATATATATATATATATATATATATATAACTGAGCAGATGCGAAAATACAAACTGCTAAGGGGTCGACATTGAAGAACAAAATGTTACTTGGGGGTCCTCGGATATTTATCTGTTTGTCAACTGTATCAAACCGCGCATACGCAAATCGTTTACATGACAGCTACCGTTTTTAAAGAATAAATATGTTTGAAAACATTTTTCAAAGATCCTGGCAAGTTGGCCGTAGTTTATTGTACTTAATTCTCAGATTTCAGTTGTTTGTTTCGATCTCAGCACTAGAAGAAGTCAACAGTTCCGAAACAAACCCATTATACTCGAATGCACATGTCTCAGTTTCTTTCTGTTGTTTATTACTTCATTTGTAAAAGGAATTAACTTTACGTTTAATACCGGACACGCTAATATATATATATATATATATATATATATATATATATATATATATATATATATATATTACTTTGTTCACCGATTGAAATAATTTAATTTTCGTTTTTGATTTCATTTTGTTCTAAGCTTATATATCATAATTACCTTTGTCACATTCATTTGTTATTCTCTTGTTTTCCCTTAGGCTACACAGTAGCATAAGATCCACTATTTTTTTATCTTACGACAGTCACTATTGGTTGTCAATATTTTTAATCAGGCATGCTTATATGACAAAAAACAAAAACAAAATAAACATCAAACATTTTCTAACACATGTTTAATATGCAATCAACAACAATGTTTGTATTTTAATAATAGGATATGTAATGCTCCAACACGGAATATTCATCTTTTTTTTTCAGAATTGTGGTTTTGACAAATTAATCAATGTTTTCTTGGTTGTTAAGCGAAATAACATTATTTTAAAACAAAACTGTTAGCAATAAATAATTTATGGAAACTGGAAAATTGAAAAATAATCGATTTTTTCTATTCAAAGACAATATAAAATACAAATAATACAGCAATTCAGAATTATTTTCCAGAGGATTATACATGATTATAAAACTGCATACAGATTATTTGTAGTGTCTCACTTTGTACGTTTATCGTTATAAACATTAATACGTATAGTAATCAAACGTGTCGGTGGGCACATCCTATGTAATACATTGTGAAGTTTTTTTCTCTGATTTTCACGGTTTACCTCGTCTATAGGACTAGATGTGCCTTTTGTACTGCTGCTATGACTATTGTAGTTTGTCCTATACATTGATATATTTAATAATGCACAAACACCTGGAAACAAACTCCAATGGCATTCTTGCTCAATTGTAAATATTAATTTCTGTTTTATTCTTTTAAATCAGTGTGCATTTACACATGCCTTCTCCTATGAGTCAGAGTTTCTAAAACCCACTAAAATCAGCCATCTCACCTGCCAAATATTCACAAGATACAATTTACTCTGGGATAGCGATACAAATTTTTTAAAACTAAAAGAAATAATAGAAAATTAACAAATAAATAAATAAAATAAACATGAATATATATAAACTATCACACATATATGTGTGTATATATGTATATATTTGTATGCATATATGTATGTGCATATATATATTTATATATAAACTAACATAAAAAACATAACCATGATTAAAACAGGTCAAGAAACTAGATATCAAAGCTATATAGAGCACACACAAAGAAAAAGGTCAACCAGAGCTCTAATTAGCCTTTGTCCAATAAGTGCATATCCATTGGCTGATAGGAAGGGCGTGGTGGATAATAAAAAGCTGATTGGCTAACTAAAATCTCAATAGAAGCTGCGTATATAAAAACGACAGATAACCACAAAATTCCCGCATAAACCTGAAGAGTCCTAAAGTGTATGAAACGCGGAATATTCAGGGTAGCTTAATCGCCATATATATTTTATAACTTACTATATATATATATATATATATATATATATATATATATATATATATATATATATATATATATTTATTGCGGCGATAGGATACATAATTGAACTAGGAAACTTATGTATGCCTGTGGATATGCAAATGGTTATTTATTAATATATATAATTAATCTTTTCTCAAGTTTAGACATTTACACAGATAATAACATTAATAATTCATAAATTAGCCACGTTGTAAGATTCTGTCTTCTTAAAGATTGCCACGTTCTTACGAGTTATTGTTTGTGTGTTACAGTGAATGTCTACAAGTCATATTTCTCTCACAGTAGAGAACGTGTTCCTTTCACTGACCTATTCAAAATGGCGCAGTAAAAACACATTATAACGTATTTACAGCTTCTCATCCAAATTTTCGGTATTTTGCATCATGTCAAAAAGCCTTTAATTTTCATTTTAATGAATTGATTGTTGACATTTCTTCTGATGAGGGGTATAGGGCAAACTATATTTACTGATTTAGATAATAAGTAAGTGATTGATGTGGGTCTATGAAACAGATACGATTAAGAATTTAAATGTCAACTGAATTAAAGGAAGAAAAGTGTAAGATAATCAACATTATGAGCGTTAATTTAAACTTTCATTCAAAATGTGTTGTAATTAAAATCAATATTTTCTCTACTATATTAAAGCAGTCTTCACCATATCATTTAAATCGCCAACGTTAAACGTTGATTCGTTCCAACCTCACACAACCACGAAGTACATTATAAAATTTAACAGTAAAAGATAGGCACCATTTATGGCATACATTTTAAGAAAGCTATGAAATATTCTCATTTGAATAAAAATACATGTATGTGTGCATGCATATATATATATATATATATGTATGTGTGTGTACATGTGTGTGTATACAAATACATATATATGTATACGTGGATACCTTCTGATGAATTATGTAGACCTATGTTATACATTTACGTATTTTTTCTTTTGTCCGTTTACATTTTACCGTTGTCTTCTATTTTTTAAATAATTTATTATTTACATTTCTATTTTTGAATTTTATTTTAAACACTTTCTTTGCGCAACTGTTTACATTATTAATCAAGATAATTATTATGAAAAATTATCATTATTAATTATCACAAATATCTAAGTTACCAGCCTGTTTATTCCCCATTTCGTTCTCCTTTTAATTATCGTTTTCAGAATAGGAGTATTTGATTATATCTAAGCATGGGGATTAATTAATTATATAGATTTTGAGATTTTATAATTATACTATACAACTGTCAAGCCTCGTGTTGTAAATAAGAAAGAAAGCTATGATGAGAAGTAGAAGTCATGGTTGCGGAGTGGACGGGGTTGGACGACGAGTAGGAAGGAGAAAGATGCGACTTAGAATCAACACCGATATATTATGTACGGGTTTCCCTTTTCATTATTCCTCTTTAACTTTTTTCTCTTCTTCCGTTCTTTCTTTTTTATATTTTCTAATTTTCTCCTGCACATTTTTTCCTTTTCCCCCTTATCTCTTAACCTTTTCATTAATGACTGTACGGATAATAGTGGTAAGGCGGGCATATAGAAAGGGCAACATAAGTTCATGTAAAAATTCTATTCAAAGTAAAGCCATTTTTATAACTGAAATAACCCCAATTTAATCTGAAACCCCTTTTAGCATAAATGTATCAAATTGACATTTCTCTGCTGATTAAACCTATACACATGCGTATTTTTAAGATATAAGACGGCCATCACACTTGCATACGAATACTATTCTTTGTAGGCTTCTATTACTGCTATCTCGATCTTTAATCCCCTTATTTTCCAATCATTCCCTTGTGTAAGAAAGGCATAATATTTTTATTGACAAACTTTGTTTTTATATAAGCTATGTAGCCTAGAGATTTCTCTAATTACTAGCAACTAGATGATCCGAACATGCTAATGAATGCGTAGCAACATATTACAGATTTTGTAAAAACAAATAAATGGTATAAATACACACACGCATACCCCCCATATATATATATATATATATATATATATATATATATATATATATATATTCTAGTGCAAGCACGTTTCCATCCTACATTTTACGCAATTATTCCGAATCTAGAATATATGCATAAGATATTATGCAGAAATAGTTGAATGGATTCAATTATCTAACAAGAAAAGAATAAGTAATTAATGAATGCTCGTTTATCCGAAGAATTACGCAGATTAGTTAAACTTCATGCAGTTGCACGCAAATCTATGAATGCGTATATTAAAATGTTCGTTTTAATATTTTTATATAGAAAACATAATTTTTTTACATTAATGCCAGAACGAGAAATATTCACCCTTATAAATATATATATATATATATATATATATATATATATATATATATATTAGTATTTTTAGTTTCTTTTAAAATAATGATGTTGTTTCTAGTTTAGTTTAATAGAATGATGTTACATCATTATATAGTGAGATAATGGAATAACTTAACATCCCTTCATAGATGAAATTTACTTTGGATATATTGACCCTTACACGTGACTGAGGCAGAAGGAAAAAAGACAGGAAGAGAATAAGAAACTATGTCGAGTGACACTTATGTCACATGTATTACCTTGTAAATAACCCTCTTTGTCTTTCACACATAACACAGTGTTTCTCCTGTATTCTTATTTAAAGTAAGGATATAACAAATGGCGACATGATTCGAATTCACAAAAAGGAAACTTTAAGCCAAAAAGACATTGGACAACGAATGGAAAAAATACTGCACGGAAAAATTCAACTACTGAAAAAAGAAGTTAAGACACACACAAAAAGTAAGTTATATTTTTTAAATTCGGTCTGCTACGGTCCTACTGAAATAAAAAAGAGAAATTGACATTTCACGAGGCATTGAAAAGAAAATTTTTTTCTCGGAACGGAAGAAAGTTGTCCATTTCAAATTTCTTTTGTTTCATAAGTAGAACAAATACGGCGGAAAAGAACTGACGTATGCTGTTGGTGCCGTGTCAATTTCGCGTGTGTTACGCCTCCAAAAATCTTGTATACAAAATAATTTATTGAGGTAAAAAATCTCTTCAGTGAATTTATTTAATGCGTTGTGCAGGTACTGTTTACTTTTTGTTTTATTAGTGTGTTTAAAAAAATTATTCAACTTTTTGTTTTATTACTGTGTTTAAAACAGTTATTCAACAATTAGCCGAGTTTATAAAAAAAAACTATGCAATTAGCACTGACGGCCCAACAAAGCCAGACGGAATTTTTACAAAAAGAGCAGTTAAAACTAAATGAGGTATTAAAAACAATATTAATGGCACAAGAAGAAAAAGGGATTGTCGGTTCACTTCGGAAGGAATTGCAAATTCGCAGGCAGAATTTTTATATGAACCAACTCATGGCTTAACGTTTCCAGCATATTATCGTAGATACGAACATATTTTTTCAAACGATGTCAGGCATGGTCAGATAAAGGAAAAATTATTTTACTGTTGCAATAACTCGGTTACCATGAAAATACCAAGTATACAAATGTTATACTCTCAAGGAAACCCGAAGATATTTCTTTTAAATATACTATAGTTATTTTATCGAACATTTTTAAGGAACGGGATAGCTTATTTTATACTCGTTATAGGTGTTTCAATATTTTGAAACAAGGTGATGAAGACTTTATCGCCTATGCCGGAGGGGTAAATGTCCAATGCGAGTTATTTAAGTTGAAAGACCTAAAAGAGGACATGTGTAAATGCATGATATTTGTGCAAGAGTTAACATCCTCGAAGGATACAGGGATTATTTCTAGGACATTATTCCTAATGAAACAAAACATAGAAATAACCTTACAGAAAGTTACTGAGGAATGTCAGAAACTGTTAAATTTATATCAGGTTAATACTAGTATCGAAGAGAAGAATGTTGACAAAATACAAAAGCTAAAGCAAGGAGACTACTATGTAAAAAAATACTGTAAGGCGTGTGGAGGAAAGAATCACTTCACAAAAGAATGCTACTTCAAAAGCAACATATGCTATAAGTGCGAGCGTAAAGACACAAGTCAACAGTATGCAAAAAGGAGAAATAATGTCAGCCTGAAATAAAGACCATGTATTCTAAAATTAGTCCATGTATGGTAAAAAAGGAAATATATTGAAGTTAAAATCAATGGCCGAAAGTAAACTGTCTTTTGGGTACTGGAAGTGACATATCCTTTATTGATGAAACAACATGGAAGAAAATTGGTCCCTCAAAGCTGCAAAATACAAAGAAAATTGCCAGAGGAATGTCTGCAAATTGATTAAAATTTCAGGGTGAATTTTATACTAATGTGACCCTGAATGAAAATACTGTAAAAACTAAAGTGTCTGTGATACCCGGAAACAATTCTAATCTATTCGGTATTGATTTGATGATACTTTTCAATTTATGAGAGAAACCAATAAACTCCTTTTGCAAAAGAGTAAATTTGACAGGATCTGAAAGTCCCAAACTGACAGGAATATTTGTTGGGGATTTGAAGAAGGATTTTAAAAATGTATTTTCTGAAGGTCTGGGTTGCTGCACTAAAACGGAATTTAAATTTGAACTGAAAGATTAAGCGGAATCGGTGTTTAGACCCAAAAGGAAGGTTCCATATTCGGCATTAGAAACAATCAAGAAAGAATTAAATAGATTCGAAGAAATAAGAGAGATAAAAAGTGGACTACTCTGAAAGGAAAATTTAAAAAAATCAGGGTATGTTGGGATTTTTCGACGGGGCTGAATGATTGCTTAAAGGAGCATAACTATCCACTCACTAGCCCTGAGGAAATATGTTCTAACTTAAATGGAGGAATAATCTTCACAAAAATTGACTTACAAGGGCGTGCAATAAGTAATGCCCCTTACTCACTTTTCATAGTAGTAGAGCAACGAAACTTGGCACAGTTATTAGTCTTTCTCTACATTGAAACCACCAAGATTTATGCATTTCTACCATCGTTTGATGCAGCTCTGGAGACCGGTTTTTTAGAACGCCCCAGGTTGGTCCACGAACCACGACGTGACTTCAGAAATCAAGGCTGGATAATCTGGGAAACGCTTCCCTTTAAAAAACAACTTCATGGCTGGGAAAAGATTAAAGTCAGAGGGTGCAAGGTCAGGAGAGTAGGAATGATGGGGAAGGATTTCATAACCCCACACCCGTGCTTGTGATCTGGCGACATGCGAGTTGTGGACCGGAGTGTTGTCCTACTGATTTTGTCCCGCCTCTTGATTCTGATAGCTTCCCTTAATTTTCTCAAAAGTGAAGAATAATAGGCTCCTGTAATTGTGGTACCGTTTGCCAGGAAATCTGTAATCACTATTTCGTCCTGGTCCCAAAAGACTGTGAGTATGACCTTGCCAGCGGAGGGCTGCACCCTTGCCTTCTTTGGAGGTGTTAAGTCCAAGACTAGGTTTTGGTCACGCGATCATAGTGATGGACCCAGGTTTCATCCTGTGCAATCAATCTTTTAAAAAAACTTTTACTCATCTTCTTGGCATATCTCCAAATTTATCCTCGAGCACTCGGCGCTTTGTCGCTTCTGGAATGGTGTGAGCAACCTGGGAATCCATCTGGCAGACACCTTATGCATATGCAAATGGTCATGAATGATAGTTTCCACAGACACTTTATTAATCTTGACATTTTGGGCTATTTGGCGAATAGTAATGAGCCGATCTTCCAAAATGGCAGCCTCAACTTGACGAACAGATGCCTCATCAATGACAGAAGATGAGCGACTAGGTCTGGGAGCTGTTTTCCCAGACTTTCGGGCAAGCTTCAATTCACGATGCCAGGGTTTAACAGGAACATATGATGCGACATTATCACCATAAGTTTCTTTCATTTCATCAAAAGTCTTCTGTGGTGTGCGTCCTTTCAAATACAAAAAAGCGGATCACTGCTCGACATTCAACAGGCTCCATTTCACACCTGACTCAGCTCAAACACCTGTAAAACAGAAGCCACAATTAGTTCAGAGCTGTAATTTGCCACATCACCCGTAGAGATATAAATCATTGCACATGAAAAAATTTCAGCTAGATCAAACAACTTAAAGTGGGTCAGGAGCATTACTTATGGCACGCCCCTCGTATCAGAAGCCTATATGCACGAAGAGTGTTCTAAGTACCTGACAATGAATCCTTATAAAGGATTATTTTCTCTAAAACGATTGCTGCTTGGGTTGAAAGTAGCACCAAATTTATTCCCACAAATTATGGATGCCATGCTAGCAGGCTTGGATTTTGCAATGGCTTATTCAGACGACATTTTGATAAAAAGCAAAAATGTTAAAGAACATAAAAAACTATATTCGTAAGTTATTCTAGAAAATAGAAGAATGATTTATAGTGGCTCACGAAAAATGTAATTTTGGTATGAATACTTGGGACAAATAATTGATTGGAGAGGTAGAATACCTAACCCAAATAAGACAGAAACAATTAGAGACATGCCTAGACCAGACAATGTAGTGAACTACGGTCATTATTGGGTCTAGCAAACTACTATAAATCTTATATTCCAAATATGCACGAACTAAGAGCACCATTAAATGAATTATTGAAGAATAATAAAAAATGAAATGTAAGGTACAACACTTACAAAGACAGGGATAAAGTTTTCTTCAAAATTCATCGGACAGGAAAGAGTTTTGGGGAAGAAGGCATAATCTTAAGAAGAATTGGGAGAATGCTTTACTTTATAAATGAGCAGTCTTTTTTCCATAAAAAAACATATTAACCAACTGAGACCCAGATGCATAGAAACAACCATAAACTAACAGTTACCAATGGAAGTGGTGCTATATGACACATTCTATATACAACATTCAAACAAGGACGTACCAGTAACTCAGAAATCTAGTCACTCTCCAAAAGTAAAAAAAAATCGGCAAACAGAAATGGTGGGTAGAAGTGAAAGGAAAAGGAAAAGGACAACACTTTTGGACAAAGTCTAAAAAGGAAAAAAATGGTGGAAGCAAAATTATATGGAAGAATACAAACACACACACACGCACACACACACATATATATATATGTATATATATATGTATGTATATTATTATTTTTAGTTTCTTTTATAATAACGATGTTGTTTCTTGTTTAGTTTAATAGAATGATATTACATCATTATGTAGTGAGATAATGGAATAACCTAACATCCCTTCATATATGAAAGCAACTATGGATATATTGACCCTCTCGCGTTACTAAGACAGGAGGAAAAAAGACAGGAAGAGTATAAGAAAATATGTCGAGTAACTCCTATGTCACATGTATTCCCTTTGTCTTTCACTCATAACCCCGTGTTTCTTGCTGCATTGTTGTTTAAAGTAAGGATATAACATAGAGATTTTGTAAATATTTTGATGTGAAAATTCATAAACTCCTTGCGAGGTACCCAAGTCGTTGTGTCGCTATTTTGAAAGATAGTTTACTCGTTGCATAAATCATCTTTTAGATCATGAGAATAAAAAAAAATGAGTAAACCTTAACAAAAAGGAAAGTATATAAATTCGACTGAAATAGCCAAACTCATGCAAGCTGGTTTACATCTAAATTATTTATTCATTTTAAATAATAACATTCTCTATAGTATTGTAGCTTTCTCATTTCAGATTTAAATATTAGTGAATAATGTATACCTTCTGTACATAGGTCTATAAAAAGTATTGTGATATTATTTTAAATTGGCGGATATTTTATTTACAAAACTTTACAAGGTTATTCATAACATTTGCGTAATTTCAGTTAGTTTTGTCATTGAAAATATTTATTGTAGTGCTGCATGTCGTATCCACGTGTATTCAATTTTGCATATAATAATATTTATGAATTAACACTGAAGAAGACTAAAAGATCGGTCGAAAATATGTGCCTTTGAAAGAAACATTTTCCTTTTTTTTTTAAGGTTTTTTGTATTCCTACACTTCAACACATAAGGAATAAATACAGAAAATATGAATATTTATATATTTTCGTATTGATAATTTATCCATACATATTGTAATATTGGAATAGCGAGGCATGTAGTAAAATATAAAAGATGGTTTTGATCCTCTTAGATTTTGCATCACTTTCTTTCATCTATGCCAAAATCTGTCCATCTCCGACATTCCCATGTCGATAATGGCTCACGAGATAGTGATGTCTCCTTGATTGTGTAGAAGTCGAAGTTTCTGTATATACTTTTCTTTTTGCAGCAGCCACAATGTAAGAAAAGAAAAGCAAAGATAAAACGCCAACACATTCTTGTATAATGTTTTTTTCTTATGTGTTATTTGCTTGGAAATCACAAGGGGAACACCTTGCATGCTCGGTAGAAGGGAAAACGAAATTTATTCGGAAAAATACGCTTGGGTACAACCCAAGAAAGATTTTTCACTCTCATTATACAGTTTTATTTAGAACTCCCTTTTACTACATAATACAGCCTGCTAAAATCAAACTTGTTTTGAATGACATTTTCCAGTGTTGCTTTATTTCAATTTTACACCAAATAATTTTTTAACATTATTTCCTCAGCACATTTATAAATAATTGCATAAACTTAAATTAGAATACAACTGTGCAAAGCGGTTCCCTTACAAATAAATGTATTCTGCTCAACATAAAATCAATTTAGACTTCTGTTAAAGAATTAAACGGTGGCGGTATGTCATCTTATATGGTCGTTTTCAGATTAGTTTGCTAAACGATTATTACATGTTTTAGGTGGTTGGCAGTAATAATCAGATGCCGATATATTGCTATTGATATAAATAGTATTTTTAGAGCAGTGTTAGCGTAAAGAACAAACCTTTCCGTTGTAAAATATGTTGCGTATATTCATCAGTTACATAATCATATCGTCTGCATCTGCAAGTAGTTGGAGGCTGCTTAATGTCTGTAAATGAATTTATTCTCGTATATATTAAAACGAATTAGTTCTGTTATATATCAATTCATATTTCCCTGATTTTATTGACTGATATATCTCTGTAAAAATACTGTGGCAATCATCCGTATTTGCATGCCCTTTTAATAGTTTTTTTTTTATGTTGATGATGATAGAATCATGTAATTTTGCAAATATATACGCTATAAGCAACACTGTTAGAAAATTTCGTTTCGGAATAGTATCATATTATTAATATGTCATAAATATGAATATTTCTTCGTTAGAAGAAATATATACACTTCCTGTGTTAATATGTATTAGCCATTTAGCAGAAAACGAAATGCAGTGTTTATGTCGTAAAGAGTTTGTAATGTTAGTCCTTGTAAACTTATTTAGGATGCGATTGCCCACAAATAAATCGAAATAGTTAAAAATAATGAAGAACATTATTAAATTCATTATCTTAAATATTGAGTTATATTTACTAAAACCTCCAATTATTTAACTTATAAAATGTGGAATATGTATTAAAGACACCTAAGTGAATTACGCAGACAAGTTTTGATATTTTAAAACTAAACCATTAAAGGGGTTAGCACCAACTCCCAAAATAAAAACAGTAGCATTAATATTAAAAATTTATGCTATATTTATTTTATATAGCAGCCGAGAGAAAGCTATTGAACTAGTATATATATATATATATATATATATATATATATGTGTGTGTGTGTTTGTGTTTGTGTGCGCGTGTGTGTATGTATATATATGTATATATAAATATATGGGAATGTGTATATACAGTTATAAAGTGAGTATATATATGTATGCATATGTAATTATATATATAATTACATATGCATACATATATACTCACTTTATACATGTATATACACATACCCATATATCTATATAGACATATATATATATATACATACACACATTCATATATATAAATATATACATATACAAAGATGTACATAGATATAGTCTAAAGCTTATCTTTATATTCGTTTTTATGCTTCTGTCAGTTGCATGTAAATAAAAGGAATTACTTTAAGTTAGAAATCAAAGAATATCATCGCGTTTGACATTTTTTAAGGAACGAGCAATCGACTAGAGAACATGAAAGATCAAAAGATGGAATTATATTTAATTTTCTCTTTTTTCAGAGAACAAATAAAACCACAGTCAAGGCGGAAAAATACTTGTACTATATCAAATAAATAGCATAAAAACAAAGTTCGCCATTCGCAGTGAATCCTTTAGATGTAAATGAATTTATTTGATTTCTATCTGAAGATATTTGAAGTTTAGTAAAATGCAACACCCCTGTCGTATATTACGAGCAGGATACGCTATGTAGGCTGGGATTAAATGCGAAACAAGATGGTCACTTCTATGCAATCAGTACTTAATAAATCTAAATAAGGTGGTAGTATATTAGCATCAAACTGAAAGTGCGATTTCAGACGCTTAGATGTACACCAACTAAACATGATTTTAAATAAACTGTTACGCATTAATATTTCGTGTACTTAAATTATTTGTCAGAATTAATACTTAAGAAAGCAATTTATGGTCTTATGTGGACCAGAAAGTCCTTGTTGAATTTCAAATTTTGATTTCAAATGATGTATTGTCAAATAAGTTTATGTTATAATAACTTACTTTATATATCATTGTATAGAGCATTTTCTGGTCAATCTAATCGTTTTAACTACTACCTTCTTTAAACTAATCACTATTCTTTTCAGAACGTTGAACGCAATATGGAAACAGGCAAATTCGCACATTTTTCTTATTTTAAATCAAGCTAGGCTAATAAGCTGATGATACAGCTCGCGATATCAGCGAAGTGTTTGGTCCATGACCCACTATTGGGTGATTTAAGACCTTTTGTGGTGGACAACGAGAGTCTTGAAGATGATGAGCGTAGTGGCCGGCTATCGGATATTTACAACGATTAATTAAGAGCCTAAGTAAAGGCCAGTCCGCGGAAAACTGTTCAATACTTGTTTTTGAATTAAACGCAACGTATACGGTGATTTCTAACCACTTGAATGAGATTCGAAAATGATAAAAAAAGTCTATAAATTGGTGTCTTACTAATTGAACAATTATCAAAATATACGCCGTTATGAAATATCGTCTTCCCTTCTTTTACGTCAACAAGGACGGCACGTTACTCTACCGCGTTGTGGCTTACGATGAAAAGTTGGTTCGTTACAAACCCGCTTTTCATGGTTTGACACCGAGGAAGTTCCACGGCACTTTCCGAAGACAGAGTTGCACCATAGCAATATCATACTGGCTGTTCGGTTGTCTACGACCGTTCTCATCCATTGAATTTTTTTAATGCAGACGGAAAAAATCATGGCGGAGAAATACTGTCAACATATTAATGTTATGCATCCGAAACTTCGACAACACCAAGCATTAATCAACAGAAAAGACTCAAATCTCCTCCACAACAATGCTCGAGCACAAGTTAAACCGATCCTGCAAAAGTTGAACGGATTGGGTTAGGAATTCGTTCTAATCCGTCTTACTTCTCAGACTTCACACCAAGCGACTACCACTTTTTGAAGCACTTAAACAACTTTCTGTTTTAGAAATGCTTCAAAAATCTAAGCGACATCAAAAGCGCCTTCAGCGACTTTATCGCCGCCGGGACGCAAGCTTTTTACGTTACTGACATAAATACACTTGTTTTGTGCTGGCAAAAGTATGTTTATTCTGGCGGTGCTTGAGCCGAGATGTATTTATCTGACTTGAAAATTTAAACACTGCAAGAACTTTATTGCCAATCTGCTATATAGATTATATTATTGTTATAGAAAGAAAAAATACCGTGGATTTGAAGTCATTGTTTAAATTGATGTTTACATTCGGTTTGCCTAAGCTGCTTTTTAATTGTTAGAAATCTGAGAATTCTTGTAATATAATCATCTTTTTCAACATTGTTCCAACGTTCCAGAGTTTAAAATCCATTGAAGAACACTAACCCGGACCTCTCATTTTCTATGTGAATCTAATATATTCAGTTTACTCCATATTATTTTTAGTAAAAGATTACTCTTATATAACATACATCCACGATCTCTACGTTGTCTTTTTTAATTGAACTTGAATTTTCACTGAAGTTATCGACGGCTTCTTATGTGACAGAGGTATTTCTTAAGAAGACGCTAAATGTACCTATATTTTTGTGCATCACTTTCTAACAGCAATGTATTGTATCTTAGTACAGTATTGTCCCTACAATGGGAGAGTTAATGTCTTATAGATAAAATTAATAATACATTGTTGACCTTTCTGTCAGCATTGATGTTTCTAGTGACTCAAATATTAAAAATGTTAGGTTGCTAGTTCACATAACCAATACAAATGATTAAGAGAGTTTTTGCAAGAATTTATTACTTGCTTATTGTCTAATAGAAATCTTTTACAGACCTGACCACTTATCCGAAGCAAATCCCTTTTTACCATTTTTGACAACCTGCCCTAAACATTCTCCTCATATTATTTTGTCTTAGCTAAGATATTGCGATTACTCAGTTATAAAAATTAAGATCATATCTTAGAGCAAGAAAATTTTTGAAACCGGTTTGCATCGCATAGTGTATCGTACTCGAAGTTTGTGTAAAAACCTTAATATCAGAAATTCATCTGCATTCTATGTATCGTTTCAAATACATTAATTACTCAATTCTGGCTATTAGGTCTTTTACTCTTTCAATACATTTCACCAGGATCCATACCGCCAACCATAATGCACCCAAAAATACGGTACAGTTTTTGCATATAAAATTCATTATTACACTGTATTTTAACTAGATATGCATATCTCTAAAAAAGTGGAACTGTATATCTGCCTGTGTCTGTGTGTGTAAATTTCTTTACGAAACTACTTTGTCAATTTTGAGTCTATAAACACAAGACTTGGTATAAGGGGTATTGAGATTTGTAACACAATTTTTTATCTGCTTTCGGAAAAAAAATTGGTTGTCAAAGTTAAATGATTTGACCCTTGAAAACCATACCGAAATCGTCAGTAATTTTGGGTCTAAACACTTGAGGTTTTAGATGTACGTATCGTGGGCATGTATCAAACCTTTTAATTCGATTTAATAGCGAAACAATAAAGGTTCAGGGGTATAAATTGGGGTCAAAATTAAAAAAAAACAAATTAACCCCCCACGATCTTTACAAAATTTCTCAGGCAATTTTTGGTCTGAACATTTGAAATTTTACATGAAGTATCTTCAGACGTAGAGCAAACTTTAACATACGTTTTTGGCCGAAAATGTAGCTGCCTATTGATAATAATATTGCGCTAATAGCAACCTATTTCGCCAATTTTTGGTCTATACATTTAAAATTTTACATATTACGTTTTCAGACATGTAGCAAGCGGTTTACTCACTTTTAGGCGAAAATTATGCTGCCAAGATATTATAGTTGAAAGATTTGATCTTTACAGACTCTACCAAACTCCTCCGCCAATCTTGGGTCTAAACACTTGCAATTTTAGATATAGGTTTCCTGGACATGAGTCAGATATTTATATATATATATATATATATATATATATATATATATATATATATATATATATATTCATATGCAAATGAAGTTAGGAACAGAAGATAAGGCCCGAGAAACTGCTAGTATCTTCTGAAAACGAAAGGTGCCTTTTAAAAAGCAATAACTACTACGAAAAGGTTATAGAAAATGCAAAAGTGCCGGATTCCCATCGATAGTCTAGAGTTATTTTGTAATTCACTGGGATACAGGTGGTTTTCACTGCATCATATAACGCGGAAATGTTTGCAAAAAAGAAATATTTTCGTCAACCTTCACCATTTCTTATCAAAGTCGCCAAACTCCAAAATTTAACCTAAGACCGAAAATACTTGAGCAACATTTATGTTTTTAGGAGGATGTGGCTAAACTTATCGAGACTCTTGATGTCAGCAAAGCAACTGGCCTTAACAACATTATAATACGTGCTTTAAAACATGATGTACTAAATATTTAACTATTTACGATTTTTACAAAGTTTTTTAATCGTTGCATTATAGATAAATAATTGCCATCGCTTTGAAAAACCACATTAATCTGCCCAATATCAGAGGAAACTTTAAGATCCCTCTCTTTTAACCAGGTACAGGCAAATCAGACTCCAATTCGTCATGATTTACTTGCTAGAATATGTGAAAACCGTTTTCTTAATAACAAACAACCAATATACATTTCTTGCTACAAAATCAACAGTAGCATCATTGACACTTTTAGTGGATAATTCGCTTCTAGAGCTATAGCTTTTGATAGATCGAACGTATTAGATAAGTTCCCGCATTAAAATCTACTGTGCAAAATGTACTATCTAGAAATATCCTCTAAACCATCATTTGTTCGTATAGTTTCATAAACACAGTAATATATTTAATGAAGCATTAATTTATTACTACCTCGTCAGATACACACAGACGCACACATATGTAGAAAGAGATAAATAGATAGATAGATAGATAGATAGAGATGGGGAGAGATTCCTTTCTCGTTAAAATATATAAAGAAGAGAAATAATACGCATCTTTTAGTTGAACAAAATTTACCCGAAGTTAAAATCTTGAATCTAATACACGCAATGCGGCAAATGATATCGTAATTTGTACCAGCCTCTTCCCTCACATTATGCTATTATGGATATTATATCTAAATAAACACGATATTGCCGCCGAAAGGCGCGTACACTATCACTTTTTGTTTAGTCGTGATTTTTTAGAAAATGTAAATTAACACATACTTTTTTATTGAAGTCGCTTCAGACAAGACGTGAAACCACTATATGTAAGGAGATAACAAGAAAGAAAGATGATGATAACAAAGGTAGGATATAGACAAAAGTATGAGCAGAGTTTAGCGAACTTGTGTTTCCTGGACAGAAGCTACTGGAATATGATGCTGTATTATAATGGTATCAAATAATGAGTTGACGGAGACCAGTAGATCAACTTATCAAACGAGCCTGAACAAAAAGAACCTTTTATCGGAAAAAAGGTGAGTTCCGTACACATTTCAATAAATACCCCCGTGGTTGTGTTTCTGGCCGGCCGTCGATTGGTTCATGGATAAACAACTTCAGGGAAACGGTTGATGTATAGAAAAAGAAACCAGGCGTCTCACGAACAGCAAGGTCACCCCAAAACATTGACGCGGTGAGACAATCTGTTTTGAGATCTCGCCGACGGTCTGCCTTCAAACACGAATCTACTCTTGGGTAGTATGCTCGGTCTGTAAAACGAATCCTCCATGAGGAATTGGAATTTAATCCCTACAAATTGTTTTTGACGCAGGGACTTTATCCACACGATTTTATTGCTCGCAAAAATCACGTACACTACATGTAACTGTTTTATGCGCACTATCACGAGTTGGCATTTTTGGCCCATGTTTTTTTTTTTTAATAACAGGCAGTATCAGTGAAATCTGACCGTTATGTCAACATGATCAATGAGTGTTTCCTGCCAACCAGAATGGGTGTGGAAATCTGTGATTTAGCAGTACTGTGCCACGGGGTACTAAGTGCGTGCATCAATGAGTGTTTTGCGGCAGAACTTCCCTGGACACGTCATCTCCTTGAGGGGCAATCTGCATTGGCTTTCACAGTCCCATGATTTATCACCATCTGACTATTTGTTATGAGGATATTTGAAATCAATTGCTTACAAAGATCGCCCTAGCAGCTAGACTCACTTGAAAAACATTTGTCGATCTGACGCAAACATACACATCGATATGCTTGAAAGAGTGGATCGAAACTTCAAGTCTAATTAACACAATGTATAGATAAGAATGAACGCCATCTTTCGGATATCATATGTAATACGGGTAAAAATGAAATATTAATGTAGTACTAGTTGCAGTTTTAAGAAGTATATGTAGACCTGCACTACTTGTGTTTTAATTGATATTCCAAATAAGCAAGTTGGTCTACCTAACCCGATATATATATATATATATATATATATATATATATATATATATATATATATATATATATATATACGTGTGTGTGTATCTGTATGTGTGTTTGTGACATTGTTGACAGCCCTATGGCATTTTAGATCAATGTAATTTTCTCTGCTAAGTCAGTATTTGCATTATTTCTCGACAGTGGAAGAGCATGTGTATAGAGGCTCTTCAGCAAGAGGTCAACTTTAAAAGAATGCAGCCAACGTTGAAAGATGGGATTTTCTCACTTATAGTATGAGGTGCAATTTGGAGTGATGGTAGCTTAAACCTGGTTGAGTAGGAAGGAAACAGCACTCTTGCTTAATATACTTTAATTTTACATGAAGAATTCCTACCGATATTCTTAAGTGGTAAAATTAATAAGTTAACTCATTATTCATGGAAGACGGAGCTCTTTGTTACTCTGCAAAGACAACAAACATTGGTTGGGAAAAAGGGATTAATAAACATCCATGGCTAAGTCAGTTCCTCGATATGAATCTTTTGAAAACCTTTGGGACATATTCGATCGAAACATTCAGAAAAAGAAGCCATATTTAAACCTGATATTTTAGTATTATTGCGTAAGAAATGGCAGAAAATTTCTCAGGATAATTTCGCTCAATAATCAATGCAATTGAAGCATTAAAAACAGTAAAGGAAGTGTCAACCAAGGATTTATTCCTGAATTTGTGACAATTTATTTTGCCTTTGTTCTATAAATTCTATATTTATTGGAATAGACTATTCCCTTGTGTGTCTATTTTTTCTGTCAGGTATGTATGCATCTATCTATCTACATATATATATATATATATATATATATATATATATATATATATATATATATATATATATATATATACTAGCTGTACCCTGCCACGCGTTGCTGTGGCTCAAATTGGCGCAATTGAAAAAGTTCCAAAATGAGAAAAAGCATGTTTCTTATAGGTTTAAATTTCCATTTTGCATGGGTACACAGTTTTTGTTGTTCCATTTTCTTAGCTGATATAGAGATTTTCCGGTTTGGTGACTCTTGAATGTGTAACATAAATTGTCCATGTGAAAAAACAGTCAGTGTGTAACTGTAAGGCCCACAATTGTAAAGATTGTTCCCTAAGCTTTGTTGATGGTTATTGCAAATGACAATAACATTGGAAAGTGCAATTTGCTAAAGTGTAATGATGTATCCGGTGGAATCATAGGAATGCATGGAATGAAAATATATTCATCTGTGGAAGATCCTGTTAAGATTGTTGTTTCTATGATATTATTTTTTTTTTTTTTTACTGCAAGCTATGTGCCATTGCAAAGCTTGGATTGGTTTATATTTCACAACATGATAATTAGTACACCAAATTTCAGTTGAAATACATGCGGTGGCATCCCTGACAAATATAACTGTTGGATAATTTACAACTTTATCTGCTTTCACAACAGTGTCGATGGATTTGTATTTGACTACCTCACTTGGAATTTTACATTTAATTATAGCGTTAAGTTCATGGGCATCTTTGTATTGACCTGCAAGAATAGCGCATTCACTCAGTCAAATGAAATTCTTATAATTTGAATATCTGCAAAAACCTTATAAACTAACTATTCTTTTGATGAAATAAAATTACAGAAATTACAGAAGTTAAAAGTCAAAGAATTTTGCCCTTAACTCTGATCAGCTGGAACTTTTTCGTACCCAATTTCCCACAAGTGATGCAAAAGTTTTTGTGCGGATCGAACAGTCTGCAACTGTACATGCATATTTTGAGTTAAGTTTAATGTTTCACATGGAACAAAAAAGTAGAGTATTTGAGGCAAGCATTTATTTCATCTGCTGGTGTTGATTGAAGAATAACAGGTAACATTTGTCTGACATCTCCTGCAAGCAATATTACTGCATTCCCAAATGGTCTGAAATTGCCACGCAAATCTTGCAAGGATCGACCAAGAGCCTCAAGTGATTTTTTGCGTACCATTGTGCATTCATCCTAAACAATAAGTTTGCATTTTTGCAATATTTTTCCCCATATTGGCTGTTTTGGAGATGTCGAACATGAGATTTTTGAAAAAATTGAATGTTTTAAAGTAGAATAAATAATTCTTCTACTTGGCAGCAAGGTCGCAGGTATTCCTCATGCAGCAAGGGCTAAGGCTATCTCATTTTGCTACCAAATGGCCGCCAAAATCAATTTAATTAGAAAGGTTTTACCAGTTACTTCTGGTGCTGTTCAAGGTAGCAGTAATTTCCAAATTACTTCTATTCTCACAGTCAGTAAATTAGGTGACTAAAATAGGATTTATCCATGTTTTGACAATGCCTTATTCACTGTAATTAATTTAGTAGACTAAAATAGGATGAGGGATTAGAGATGGACAGATAGAGAGGAAGATATATAGATAGAAAAGAGACAGTGAGAGAAAATAGAGAAAGAGAAGGAGATAGAGAGATAAAGGGATTGATAGATGAACAGAGAGAGGGGTAGAGTCAGAAACAGAGAGGGATGAAACAGAGGAAAGGAGAGAGATAGAGGGGGTTAGAGAGAGAAAGGGGGTCAAAGAGAGATGGAGAGGGTGATATAGAGAGAAAGATAGATTGAGAGAGGGAAAGGGAGAGATGGATAGAGAGAGATATTGAGAGAGGGGGAGAGAAACAGAAGGTGAACTACACTTCACCGTTTTTTTCCTCCTTCAGTAGAGAAGAAATCTTTCGAGACTGAGGCAAGTTTAATGTTTTGTTATTATCCAGAGTACCCCTTTTTTTGGGGGGGGGGCTAGATTTTTCTCGCATTAGAAACCGACCGGGTTATCTGTACTTTCACTTAACAAATTAATAAAAGAAAAACATATTCTAAAATTTGAATTTAACAGGAAAATACTATTTTTAAAAATAGCACGGTAACATAAGTGCATAAGTGCCACTTTAGGTACTCCTTGGGCGTTGAGTTCTATGGCGACCAGCATAATTATATAATGGTCGCTCCCTTTGCCCCCTCCCTGTCAAGACTAATGCATGCGCACGTAACATTTTTTTTTATTTACTGATGTTGGCTTAGTAACTAAACGATTTATTGATAATTTCATAACCCTTAAACGCATGCCGGAAGATTTAAATTGGTTTATTATTGTTGTAATGAAAAAAAAAAGTTTCATTCAACACAAAACCAAAAACACATATAAATGATACATGATTTATTATTCTATTCATTGAAATTTACTAATTTTTAAATAAAAAAGTTAAAAAAAAAAGTTAATAAAAAATAGTTGCTTATGTGCGCATAAACAACTTGTTTTTTTTTAGATAAGGTCCACCTTATAATCACCCCCAACCCCCTCATCTTAAGAACAGCTTCCGGAATAAACACCACTTTTCGAGGGGGGGGTATTTGCAAAATTGAACTGATATTTGTTGTCAGCATACCCGCCCGAAAATACTATTAAAAAAAAAGAGGGGTTCAGTGCCCGTGGAACTGAAGTAGATTTATTTATCAATAAAAGTTGCGGAGAAGTAAATTTATTTATCAATAAAAGTCGTCATTTAAAAAAGAAAATTGTGGCGGTGGACCTAAATGTTTTGTTTTCGCACTATTCAACAATTTGTTCATCCGCGCATGTAAATTAAAAAAATATTTGTAAAAGTGAGAAGTTATCAGTAAATGATTTAGTTTTTTTTTTAATTTGTGTATTTTTTTTTACATTAGATCCACCTCCACAAATGTTAAGAACGGCTTTCAGAATAAACACCCCCTACCTCTCCATGTTAACAACGGATTTCGGAATAAACACCATTGTTTAAAAAAAAAAGTCGATAAAAGTCGTCATTTAAAAAGAAATTTAAAATCAAATGTTTGTAAAAGTGAGAAATTATTAATAAATGTTTAGTAACATTTTTCGGTGCTAATGCAGAGAGTGACACGCGCTATTTTTTAAATCGTGTTTTTTTTTAAATCAATTGCAAGGTTAAAGTACAGAATAGGTACAAAACACCCTCCCCATGTTAAGAATGGCTTTTTAAATAATAAAGTTATTATTTCAGCATGGACCACTCTCTGAATTAGTATCCATTTTTCTTTTAATATTCATAAAAAGTAAAACTTTTTTTCAAAATAAATAAATAAATAAATGTTTGTAAATGTGACAAATAATCGTTTAGTTACGGCAACGTAAGTAAATAAAATATGTTACGTGCGGGGTGAGGTGGGAGACTAAGGAAGCGACTATAATTTTTTCTACTGGTCGCCATGGAACTCAACGCCCAAGGAGTACCAAAATGTAATTTTTTTTGTCAAATAAATAAATTTCAAGCAATTTTTGCAATAAATAATAGATAGCAAGTTCGTAAATTTTACGACTCGCCCCAGCATATTATAAACACCCTAACTTCCCCATGTTAAGAACGGCTTTCGAGATTTATGGAAGGGCGTTTTCTTTGTTTTTTTTTAACATGGGAGGGGTAGGGTGTTTATAATACGTTGAGGCATGTCGTAAAAATGAAACAGTTTAGAAACAGTTAAAACAAACTTTTTTATGTAAACAATGCCGTGAAAATAAACTAAACAATTAAATCGTAATGTTTCATGAGTGAAAAGCTTTAACATAAATAAAATTTAAAAAATTGGTAAGTACATAAATGAATTTAAATTTTTAAAATATGGGATTATTATTTGTGTGTGTGTGTGTGTGTGTTTGTGTGGGTGCTAATGCAGAGTTTGATCCGCGCTATTTTTTTAAATCGTTTTCCACGTTTAATTAAAGTTTTATGATATGTTTTTATTCAATTGTAAGGTTAAAGTACAGAATAGGTACAAAGCACCCTCCCTTCCCCATGTTAAGAATGGCTTTTTAAATTATAACATTATTATTTCAGCACGGATCACTCTCTGCATGAGTATTTTTTTTTGTTTTTTTTTACTTATTGAGTTACCAGAAAATGAAATCTTTCGTCAATTCGTGGCTGTGAAATGAATCGAACCGGAAGTTCAGTTTTACAACAGAACAGATTCGCAGTAACGGTTAAAAAAATATATTTATATTATTTAATATTTTAATAATTCGCGAGGTAAATTTATTCCAATAACATAAAAACATACCTTGACTCTAAAGATGGGTTGTCTGAAAATTTAAAATAAATTGGTAACGTAGAAATAGGGTTTTATTCGTTTAGAACGAACCAACATTTACATTTATATATATATATATATATATATATATATATATATCATGATTAACAACTGATGATCCCTTGAAAAATAAAAAAATTGGTATTATAGTAAATTTGAGAGAGTTGATGCAG
Organism: Euprymna scolopes; assembly: GCF_053919585.1. Classification (NCBI taxonomy): domain Eukaryota; kingdom Metazoa; phylum Mollusca; class Cephalopoda; order Sepiida; family Sepiolidae; genus Euprymna; species Euprymna scolopes. The sequence continues at coordinate 62,140,097 of NC_136494.1, read as the reverse complement.
TGATTGCAGGTGATTAAATGACTTACTGACTAGATGGTTTTTTAACGAATGATAAAAAGTAATTTTTTGTATAGTTTCAAATGTTAAAAACTTCAAAGACTATATATATATATATATATATATATATATATATATAAATATATATATATATATATATATATATACTAGCAAGACGCGCGGTATTGCCCTGTCGAGAAATACGCTTACATATGCTATTTTTATTATTAATGCAAATTTCGTATTTTTATTATATTTTATTGGACCCAATATTTAGTAATAGTAATAATTTTAAAAGTTTAAATAAATACCTCGTGCGCAAGCACCGAGAATCGAACCCAACACGTTTAGCGTAATATACACTTTTCCTTCGACGTTTATGACTGAGTTATGAAGATGTTTGCTATAAGGCTAGAATTTAAAACATGGAAAAATAGTTATTACTTTACGCATGCCGTCGTTCAACCTCAACCAGGGAATTTCTGTTTTTTGGTTTTATTTTCACACTTTCAGATTGATTTACCCCGGCTAAAACTTAAATATAAAGATCACCATGGGTTTTAATACTGAATATATTAAGCTTCATATTTGCAGACTGAAAATCGGCAGAGGAGTTTGATAGACAAAAAGTTTAAACCAAATATATGTACGCATATATATATATGTAAAGAGGTTTTTGTTTACTATAATTTTTTACGTAAATATTACGCAAGTAAAAATAATGTAGCATATCTGCATAAATATAATTACACGTAATAGTTTACTAAAGAGGATGATCCCATGAGAAAACCGAAAACAAATAAGAACGTAATTTCTTTTAATTTTGACCCCTATTATGCCCCCTTAATATTTATTGTTTAGGGTTCAAATAAATTATTTACTAAGATCGATGTCCAAGGAGCCTATATCTAAAATTTCAAGTGTTTAGACCCAAAGTTGTCGGAGGAGTTTGGTAGAGTGTTCAAAGGTCAACTCGTCGAACTTTGACCACTTAACAGCCAATTTCCTGGCCGAAAACCGATCACGTAGATTCTCCCAAATCTGAGTACCCTGTATATCAAATTTCGAGTCTGTAGACTTAAAATTGACAGAGTTATTGCGTAGGGAACTGTACACAGACAGACGCACAGAACGACACACAGACAGATACACATACACGTTCACTTTTATAGATATGCTAGCATGGGTGCCCGGCGCTGCCTGGGTGTTTGGAGGTGTATGCTGAGCTAAAAAAACTGTCATTTTTTTTTTAATTTTTACCCCTATTTTTACCCCTAAATATTTATTTATTTAAAGTTATTATGTATGATCCATGTCCAAGTAAACCATATATTAATTTCAAGTGTTTAGACTAAAATTGTCGGAGAAGTACTCAAAGGTCAAATTGCTAAACTTGACCCCTTAACAGCCAAATTTCTGGCAGAAAACCGATCACGTAGATGCTCCCAAATCTCAGTACCCTGTATATTAAATCTCGAGTCTGTAGACTTAAAATCGACAGAGTTATGTCGTAGGAAAATGTACACACACAGACACACATACAGATACACTGAAAGACAGATACACATACACGTTCACTTTTATATATATATATATATATATATATTTATAAGCTTTGTCTAAAAATTATCCGACTTAAGGCCAGAAACAATATTACACATACCTGAAAGGATTTTGACTCTATTCCCCTTCAAAGTAGGCCCATTGTGCTTGCACACATATACCCAACCGGCCCTTCAACTACGGAAAACACCTCTGGATCTCTTCTTTTGGAATGCTGTTCCTCTCTGCCGTCGAGTTCCGCATCACCTCTTCTCTCTCCTTAAAACCGGATCCTTTCAGTGGCGTCTTCAATTTTGGAAACAATCAGAATCGGGATAAGTGGAGATTAGTCATGGGTGTAAACAGAAAGACAGTCGTCGCAATCGAAACATCCCGAATATGCAAGGCCGAAAAACCGCTACGACGGGACTGAAGCAAAATCAAAGTGGTGCTGACTGTCTTCTTTTATGTCCGTGGAATTGTGCATTATGAATACGCACCGTTCTCTGGCGTCTCCGACGAAAAAGACATGTGCAGTTCGAAATTCGGCAACTGCACGACGACACCGGCCCTGCACATTCACCCCATTTGATTCAACACTTCTTTGGCAAATATGAAATTACAGCCAATCGCCAATCCTCCTACTCTTCAGATATGGTTCCTTGCTACTTCCGGTTGTTTCTAAAATTTCAAACAAAGACAAAGAATGTCGAAACGGGCCACGAAACAGGGATAAGGAAGAAGTAATATCTTTCTGAACAACAGGTGAAATTGAGTGAAAAATTCTTGAAAATCTTTACTTGCTGATTTTAAAAGGGAGAATGTCTATTTACCTCAAACATGATTTCGTCAGGTTTTTGCTATTAAAATATAATCATTTTAAAATATCGCACTATAATGCACCGTTTGATTTCGTTGGAGACAATTTCTTCAATGAATCATGGTTATACGATAAAAATGTTTACCTTTTTCAAACTTTTTATTGAAGTCCATATCTTTTCTTTTGTATGTTTTTTTCTAACGTTTATGTGTTACTATATCATTTTTATTGTGTGATTTATTTATTTTTCTATCAAATTTTCTTAGTCGCAAGCGACAGGACATATTCGAGCGTACATATATAATCTACATAGTTAGGCATAAGTGATATACATATAAAGAAATATATTGGACCTGAAGTATATATATATATATATATACATATATATATGCATATATATATGCATATATATATGCATATATATATATGTGCGTGTTTGTGTATGTGTACATGTGTGTGTGTACCTGCATGTGTTTAACTATAATCAGATCTAATGTCACTTGCTAAGTCTGTCAATAAATGACTTTTTATATATGTGAATATCTTTATTCAAAAAATGTCGAAGAGAACACCCTCAATTTGGACACGTACATTGATTGAGCCATTTTATGAATAAGAGACACATTTCCGCGCCGGCGTCTACAGAAATCGCAATTTATTCAAAATTTTGTAATGTTAAATGACGAATGAAAACCACGGGTTGTAAAGAATAAAAGAATTAATAAAAAACACTCTAAAACCCAAAATCTTTATTCATCAACTACTGTAATGTACGTAAACGAATTATGGTTACTTTATATGATTGCTTTCTAATGGTAAATACGTATTATGTAAATGTGTATTGTTATCAGCAACATCACGCAAATATATTGCATATGATTTAAGTAGATTAAAAAGTCATAGCTGTTATACAGTTACTTATATTTTAGTGGCATTTACCTAAGATATACCGATTGGTCTTTCTCGTAGAGAACGCATGGTCCACATGGACGCAGATAAACCAAACAACGGTCCTTAACAACCAATAAATAGATGGGCAGCCAGTATGGGACTAATGGCGAACCTTGTCCGCCTACACATACTCTGTGCTTATGAAAGATCGTTTAAACATTTAAAAACATATGATGTTTTGTATTTTGCAAAAAGGTATTAGACAGATCACACAGTACTATACGAGAAGTTTTAATCATTTCAATAAGCGACATCAGAATTCATTTCCATGACATATGTGTTTTTTTTTAATAATTTACGAACATTAAAACATTACATAGCTATATTTTTCTAACTGTTAGTTGTTATAATGCGCAAATAATGAGCATAAAATACATTTGACATTCATACAAAGTGAAGTATTTTTTGCTTCAAAAATAATTTCCAATGATTTTACAAATAAAACGGATATGTAAACACATTAAGTGTACTAGTGTATTTTAACTATATTTCTCCAATAATTTGCCTCGGACTGGTAGAAAGTATATGAAAATGAAAATTGGTACAAGCAAATACTGCATCAGGAAAAAGATATATATATATATATATATATATATATATATATATATACATGTATGTGTGTGTGAGAGTGTGTTTATTTGTGTGTGGGGGTGGAAGGTAATGTAGAACCTAGTATACACACACACACACACACGACAGCGGTTCTACCTATATTGTCAACGTAACAAAAGTAAGCAAGAAAAGGAAAAGGAAACTTTTTCGTCCCTAGACGCTTTTTAATATACAAATAGCATTAATTTGCATATAAGAACTTTAGTGACTGAAAACGAGGTGTTTGTTTGTTTGTTTTTTTTTTGGAGGGGGACAGCCAAGAGAGATAGAGAAATTATGGATGATAAATATTACAGTTGAAGCTCACGATTGGAAAAAACGAGCTAAAAGACATTTTTTTTAAATATTTAATATATATTATTAAATAAAGTATGAATTCCTATCCCTGTTTCGCAGTGTTCGCTGGTTGTAAAAATATGGGTCGACAATTTTTAATGTCTGAAGAATGCAAGATAAATAAATAAAAGACACCATGTTCTATTGACTTGTGATTTAAATAGTTTTATCATAATCTCCTCGTCTTTAAAAATATCTCTTTCTTGCTTTCTCTATCGGTCTCTCTCCTTTCCCCCCACCGCTCCCTGCCTCTCTCTCCTTCTCTCTGTCTGTCTGTCTGTTTGTCTCTCTCTCCCTCTCACTATCTCTCTCCCTCTCTCTCTCTCTCTCTATATATATATATATATATATATATATATATATATAAGTAAAATTGTTTCTGTGTGCGTGTGTTCGTTTCTCTACCAAATAACTATTCAATTGTAAGTCTACAGACACGAGATTTGACGCAAGGCTCATTGAGATTTGGAGAAATCATTTTCGTTGGTTTTCAGCCAGGAAATCGGCTATCAAGGACTCAAAGTTCAACGATTCGACCAATGAAAACTCTACCAAACTTCTCTGCTAATTTAGGTCTAAAAATTTTAAACTTTACATGTTGGTTACTTAGACATGGACAAAACGTTTTAATTTGTTTTGAGCCTAAAACAATAAATGTTGGGTGCAAAGTTTAAAAAAAAAATTGATCTCTTTGATCTCTATTAAATTACACCTAAATTCTATTAAAACACAGGGCAACCTTTTTAATCGGTTTGTGGCCGATGGGTCAACATTTAAAGATGCTGTCTCTAGCAAACTATCTAGCCAATTTTGCGTTTAAGCATTTTACATAAAGGGTATTCAGACATGCAGCAAGCTGTTTAATCAGTTTTAGAGGACAATTTTGGCTGCTAAAAGGTCAAAGTTTAAAGAGTTGACTTTCGAAGCCTCTACCAAACTCCTCCGTCAATTTTTGGTCAAACACGTGAAATTCAAGATCGAGGTTACCTGGACATGGGAAAAAAACTTTTTAATGCATATATGTATATATATATATATATATATATATATATATATATATATATATATACACGTATACACTTAAAGTTATGAACAGCACATAAGGTCCGAGCTTAACTGCTAGTGTATATATATATATATATATGTATATGTATATATATACATATATATATATATATATGCATATGCACATATGTATATATACTACCAGAGACACGATGTTGTCCGACATTTCATAAGGTCTGCTAATTGTTGCATAGGCTTAATATTTTTATTGCCATCCAAATTATCAATTTCTCAATTAAATAAACTCAAAGAAGCAGTGTACCGAAAAATACAATTGCGAATAACTTAAACCATCTATCCAGTAATAGGTGTCGGAACAGCAGCATTCTATCCCCGAGAAGTAATTAATGGTTTCGTCGGAAATTCCGCTAAGATTCCCGAGATCGGTCGAAACAGTCACAAGTTCGACAAGATATATCTGAAGAAGTTCGGAGTTAACATCGAGCGAAACGTTCTGAAAATGGCATTCAATGTGCGAATAGTAGTTCGATGAATCCAAATAATACACATAAAAATTATTTGTACTTTTGCACACGATTTTTTAATATGAATTTAGCATTAGTAATCATTCATGGCTTTCAAATTATTTTGTGTGACATTATGCCTTCAATGTGGCAATCACGAATGTTAACAGATGGAAGACAGCTAAAATGTTTAACCTACTGAAATGTGCACAACGAACCATTAAATTGAAGTTGGCTTTATTTACTATTAAATTTGTAAAATCGAAAATAATCAATTGTTGAAGAAAGCGTTAAAAGTTTGGACACTGATAATAAATCATCTTAGTCGCATTATTTTGCGTTGCGCACTAATTTATTTGTGACCGCCTCTCTTTGTTTTAACTTTCTTCTCTTTGTGTTTGCTATTTTCTATGAAGAGACAACTTCAGGTGCCCACAATACTTTTCTCCTTACAATGTGAACAATAGTTATGCAATTACAACTTAGATGGATTAAAACAAAAGCACTTTATACAGCTAAAATATTTGCAGCCAATATTGATTAGCGACATCTTATATATATATATATATATATATATATATATATATATATATATATATATATATATATATATATATATATATGTATATACGTACATAGAAAAATGCGACCAGGAAAAGTAATATGGTTACGATTAAGCTTAGAAAATTTAAATGACTAGTTGTTAAAACTGGAAAAGAAAAAGAAAAACAGGCTTTTCTAGTAAAATATAAAATCAATCATAACTTAAATATTGAAACATTAAGAATGATTGATTTTATTCAATTAAACATTATTTATAAAATCTTAATGCTGCAATATTTTAAGTTAAAACTTTATTTCATTTTTTACTAGAATATCTTGTATTGTTTCCAGTTTCAATTACTTGTCTTTTTACTTTCCTAAGCTTGTTCTTAACGATAATACTTTTCATGCTAGTATTTTTCGATGTAATCCATAATTTTTCTAGTCTTTGTTTTGAAATAATTTTGTTTTCAATATCATACGCATTGTCAACAATTTATGAAAAATATTAACTTCTTACATTGACTAAATAAAAATAATCAAATATAAGGCGTAAGTATGTAAATAAAAACAAAGAAAGGAAAAATTAGTGAGAAACTGAATAAACGGGCGACGTCGTAAGAGAAATATCACTTTTAACACGCTATAAATAAACAAAATAGGGCGGCATGCAAGCAACAATTCCGCTGTGAAGTATGAATGTGTCGACGACGAAAAAGTTGCTATGCTAACCAACAACCCATCAGACGAAATCGTCGCCAAAACATATGGTAACCAACAGCCAATCAGAAAAATCGTCTCTTACGTCGTTTACTGACTCTGAGAACTTTTGAGTACCAGTAATTTTATGATAATATTTGTTTTAATGTATGCAAATTGATTTTTTTATTTAAAAATATAGCTGAGAAGGTGACTATAAGACTGTCTTATTGTTTGAAATTAGGTCGCAAAATGAGTGAGCGGTGAAGCAGTTCTAAATGAGTAAAATTAATACTTTACGATATATGTGAACACAGTAGTGTTTGATATATATATATATATATATATATATATATATATATATATATATATATATATATATATATATATATATATATAAAGATGAATGTGTGTGTGCATGTGTCTGGTCACGAATAGGCTCCTATATTGTGGACTATTTTAAAAAAGTGATTACATATAATGATAGAAGATGTATCGGGAGACAAGAATGGGTATGTTTGATCTGGCAGAACGGTGGTTCATTAAAATTTTGGGCCCTGCGTTCGCGCCTGGTCCACAAAGTATGGAAATAAAAAAAATAAAAAATAAAAAAACGTTTACAAATGGTTTTGATATACATGTACATAATTGTTATGTTTGACGTTCATCTTCGTCGCCAACTGTTATGTTTTCAGGTTGAACAAAATAACGTATAAGGCAATACAAATGAAGACTCAACAAACAAAGGTAGATCAATAAGGCGTCTATTATGAAACGTATATTTACAGTATACTTGCATAATGGTTGTCAAGTAAGAGAGCCTTGGCTGGAGAATATATCTGCTCTCGGCTCGGCCTTCGGTGGATTCTGCTTAATACACACTCAGATTAACCGAGTATTGCTATTTATATGTAATATTATTCACATATGTAAATGAGTGGGTTCCACCACAACACCCTTCTCCCAAGATTTGAAGTCACACATATTTCAATATCTTTTTCTTTTGTGATTTATCATTAATGGTTCATTAAACTTTCCTTTTCTACGTGATCTTCGGGGCTCAGGTGTTTACTGAGGCGGTTCCAAATTAAAGGATTCTTATATGATGTCCATGGTTTTCTTCTCTTCGGCTGCTGTTGTTTAATCACCATCTTTAATGTGGCGTTTTTGTTATTTGGTTCAAGTGCCTTTTATGTATAGTTTGTGGACCTTTAATCATGTATGTACAATCACCAATGCGTTTATCCACTACGCCACATTCCCAGTAAGAGGTGTTATTCCTGTAGCACTTGAAATATACTCGATCTCCCGAGTTATCTTTCTTTCTAATCATATGTGTAGTGTTTCGGACAATTGCCTGTCTTGGCAATATTTTATCAAACGTCGATCTCACCTTTCTGACAAACATTAAATCAGCTGGTGATATGTTTGACGGGGTATTAGGGTGCGGTGTTATCCTATATATTTGCAAAAATTGTTGCAAAGCTTTTTCCGTTGGTATCCCAATGGCTTTTTTAACGCTCGTTTTAACGTGTCCACGAACCTCTCCGCGAGGCTGTTCGATCTTGGACGGTAAGGAGGTGTAGTGACTTAACTTGGAACGTGTCACACAATTCCTTAAAGTCTTTGGATGGGAATTGAGTTCCATTGTCAGTGACCAATGTGTCTGGTACACCAAATCGTGCAAATAACTCGTGTAGGAATCCTATTGAGTTGTTCGTTGTTGGATTCCTGCAACGCATTAACTCAGGCCATTTTATATAACTATCTACTACAATTAAGTAGTAATTTTCTCCTACTGGACCAGCGAAGTCCATGTGGATTCTCGACCATGAGTGGTCGGTTTTCGGCCAAGGTTTGTGTACTATAGGGGGGATTTTGCCGCTAACTGTCATCCTTTACATATATTTATTGTTGTAGCTATGTCGATGTCTATGTTACGCCAGTATACGTAGCTTCTCATTAGAGACTTCATCCGATTTATCCCTGGATGTCCTATGTGGAAGTCACTCAAACTCCTCTTCTGCAATGTTTTAGGTATTACTACTCTCTCGCTGTATAATAACACATCGTTACATATGGAAAAATTTCCTGAACCTTTTTGTCATTTATAATTTTTTTTCTTTTATATCATTTATGTATTCATCTTTATCGGCTTCTCTTTTAATGTCCGACAATGTTACCGGTAGTTCTTTAATGATGTTTTCTACCATATTTTTCATTTCGACATTTGTTCGAATTGCTGCAATCACTGATTCTTCAAAATTATATTTCTGTGGTATCAGTCTTGAAAGTCCATTCGCATGGCAAATCTTTTTCGATGCTAGATGTTGTAGCTGGAAATTGTAATTCAGTAGGATCGTACCCCAGCGCAGCAAGCTATTTCCGGTGTATACAGGCAATCCTTTTTTTCATCCGTAGATTGTGATTAATGATTTATGGTCGGTTTCAAGTATAAAATGTCTACCTTATAAATATCGGTGAAACTTAGTCACTGCAAAGATAATACTCAACGCTTCTTTTTTCAATCAGTGAATACGCCTTCTCTGTTGGAAGCAGCGTTCTCGAAGAGTGTGCTATCGGCGTTCTAGATCCATTAGGCATGATATGTTGAATGCATGCTCCTATGCAGTAGGAACTAGCGTCACTAGCGACGGCTATATTTAATTTTGTATCATAGTGAGTTAGAAATAATTCAGATGTTAGTGCGCTCTTTATTTTGTCAAAAGCGGTTTAACATTCTTGCGTCCAGTTCCAAGGTGTGTCTTTTTTAGCAGCTCATTTAAGGGAGCTCGCAAATTATGCATCCCTTCAATAACAGATTGGTAATAATTTGCGAGTCCTAAGAAACTCTGCAAGGTTGTTACGTTATTAGGTGCTGGCATGTTTTTCATTGCCGCAGATCTTTCTGGGTCTGGACGTCGCCCATATTTATATATTATATTTCAAAGATACATAATTTCGCTCATACAGAAGTCGCATTTATTTTCTTTTACTTTAAACCCGATGTCTTGTATTCGATTAAATACTTGTTTTAAATGCTCCTTATGTTCTTCTAGGTATTTGATCCTTATAACAATGTCATCCAGGTAACCACATGCGCACTTAATACCACTTAGCATGGTGTCCATCGCTTGCTGAAAGATGGCAGGCGCTACTTTGATGCCAAAGAGCAACTGGTTGTATTTGTACAATCCCTTATGCGTGTTGATGCATAGTATTTTTGGAGCAATACTCCTCGACCGGTATTTGTAAATACGCGTCGCTCAAGTCTATCTTGGAGAAGATATTACCACCAGTCAACTTTGTGAATATTTCCTCTGGGGTTGGTAGAGGGTAATGGTAATCTTGTAATATGAAGTTTAGACCTGTCTAAAAGTCTGCGCACACTCTGATTTCATCATTCTTTTTCTTTACATATACGGTGGGGGCTGCCCAGTCACTATGTTCTATTTTTGATAGTATGCCTGTCTGCTCAAATCTGCCGAATTCTTTATTTATCTTTTCCAATCCAGCGAACGGAACGTTTCCCATTTTTCTAAAAATTGTGCTGGTGTTTTCTCCAAGTTCAAACGAGGCCTTAAATTTATTGCAACAACCTAATTTAGTCATGAGTACTTCAGGGAATAATTTTTTAAAGTCCTCTTTTATATTTCCTGTTGTTGGAGTAGTACATTCTATTTTTTACAGAATGTATTGATTGGCTTATCCCACAGCCCAAATTTCTCAATCAAATATATTCCAAACAGGTTCTCGCTATTTTTCAATACGAACGTTTTTAATTTCTTCGTAATCCCTTTTAATTTTATGAGAAGGATAACTTCTCCTTCAAATTTATCTCACCACCAATTACCGTACGAGCTGATTTATTTGTTTTCATCATGGTTGGTTTACCCAACTTTTTCCATGTATTCAAGTTTATTATAGAAATATCAGATCCTGAAACTAGTTGTAATTTTATTGGCGTTTTAAATATTCCCACTTTTATGTATTTTCACCGATTTTTGTCTAATTTTTCATTTGATTTTGTTTGCTTTGCTCTCTTTCTGGCGAAAGCGGTATATCTGCAACAATCGCTTTTGTGTCCGACTTTCTTGCAAATGTGTTATTTTTTCGTCTTATAAGGGCAATCTGATTCCCAATGTCTTTCTGCGCATCTCTTACAGTTATATCTAGGGAGAGACTTGTTATATTCTTTACTATAATTATGATTATTATATTTGGAATAGCTCGTTCCGTTTTGACTGCTTTTATTTGTATAGTTCTTAGTTGGTGTGTACGGTGTTCTAACCTTTCTTACATATGCCACTCCGGATTCTTCTATCTTTTTTTAATCCTTTTTTAGTGTAAATGTCCTTTCACAATCCTCCGCTAATTTCTGAAGAGTTAACTCTTGCTCAGATTCTAGCTTAGACAACACTCGTCTGCGTATTTCTGCATTTTTAATGGAACCTAACTCTTGTGCGAAGATTAGGCATTTGAAATCTCCTACTGTTAGTTCCACTAGCTTAAAATTATCACAGTTTTTATTGACATCTGATGCGTATGTCAAATAAGTTTGGTTATCCATCTTCCTTAGATTCATACACACCCATCTCTTATGAAAAAGAGATATATTCGGATTAAATAATTCTTTTAGTAATTTTACAGCTTCCATGAAATCTAATTCCGTAGTTTTTTAGGTAATATGTAATCTACGAATGTACTGTGTTCTACTACACCCAACTTTCTGAGTAAGAGGCTCACTTTCGGGCTATTTGGCCAACTTTTGCAGTCCACTTGAAAGACATCCTCGTATCTTGTATAGTATGCTTTAACATTCTTTTCTTCCTCTGACACATAATTAAATGTCTTCATACTATTAAAAATAGTTGTATGGGAGAAATTACACCGTCGACATTTTCTCGATTATTCTTAAGTAGTTCCAGTATTTTAGCAAAACGTTCATTTTGCCTTTCTTCATGTTCAAATTGTAATTTCTTCTGCCTTTCTTCTTGTTCAAATTGTAATTTCTTTTGTCTTTCCTTTAGTATTGTACTTCCGCGAGGAAAATATTTTACCGCTTTCTAATGTTTGCTGAATTACTAATTTTTTCCGCTTGAGTCGAGCTTCTCTTTAGCGTGAAATCCGTTTTTATGACTATTTCGTCCGTCAAAATTTGTATTCCCTAGAAAAGTCAACCGTTGCCTTGTACTTTTTTTAGTGAGTTCTTTCTATTTCTTCGTCAAACTGTTATATTTAACGTTCATCCTCGTCGCCAACTGTTATGTTTGACGGTCATCTTCGTCGCCAACTATTATGTTTGCAGGTTGAACCCAATAACGTATAAGGCAATACAAATGAAAACTCAACAAACAAAGGTAGATCAATAAGAAGTGTATTAGGAAAAGTATATTTACAGTATATTTACATAATGGTTATTAAGTAAGAGAGTCTTGGCTGAAGAACATATATGCTCTTGGCTCGGCCTTCGATGGCTTCTGGTTAACACACACTCAGACTAACCGAGTATTGTAATTTATGTGTCATATTATCCACATATGTAAATGAGTGGGTGCCACCACAACTATAATAATACTTTGATAAGTATGTTTTATCTTAAATATGGATGGTATAATAAAATTGTGGGGTCTGCGTTCGAGCCTGGCCTCTATAGAATGGAAATAGGCACACATTTTAATAAAGACTTTTCCTATCTATCTGTGTAAGTATACTTTGATAATTATGTTTCAGTTTGAAGAAATATGGTATAATAACATTATGAGGTGTTCGTTAGCACCTGGCCTCCATAGAATGGAAATATGTCACAAAGTTTAACAACGTTTTTTTTTCAAATATTAATCAACAGAATATTGTGATAAGTGTTTCAGTGTGAACAGGTATGGTATAATAAATTATGGGGTGTATCTATTTTCTTTTTACTTTCATCATATTTTGCTTTGGTTTTGATACCTTTAAATCCAAGTTATCTCTTTACAACCCTTCCTTTTCATAACCTATCATACTTTCATAAATCTGAGTCCATTTTCTGCAGGTTGTTTTTTAACTCAGTCAACGACGGGTACTTTTGCTAGTATATATGTAAATATACACACATACATACACAAACACACACACACATATATCTATATATATATATATATATAGAGAGAGAGAGAGAGAGAGAGAACGAGAGAGATGGGAACGATAAATTTGCAGTAATTTCACTTCGCAACCTAGGTTTTCTAAGGTAGTATTATTATTCTAAAAGTCTGAGGTCCCAGATTAGCCACCTTAATATGATACAAAATGAGTGCAAGTGTAGAATTTAACCATAACATTTTTATTGCTGAATTTTTCCGCGCTGGGCAGAAAACGTCTTACATTATCAGAAACACGGACTATACTCCTAGGACTGTTTATCGTTCAATAGTGAACTTAATGGAATGTAAAGGAACACAAAGGAATTCTAATAGTCAGAGTAGTGATAAAATCTGTCCCACCAGGGTTTTCGGTTGCTTGAAACGGTCTATTGTAGCAAACCGATCACAGTGAATAACTTAACTGGCTAGAAAAGCGAATGTAATCAAACTTACCATTCTTTTATGAAGTACAGAAAGATTTTGGGATGTTGGCATATTGCAGACGACGTCGTAACATTCTTACAGCGAAATCTAAGTCATTTGTAAAGAGAAAAATCCATTTTTACTCAATAACCCGAAACACCATGCTGGTACCGTACACATTTTTTGGACATCAAATGTTTGTGGTAAACGAAGTCCCCAAACTCAGAATCTCGAGAGTTATCACTAATGGCCTTTCTGGTGTCCCTCCAGTTATGTAGATTAAACATCCTACTTCTGACATGATATTTGAAGTTTTTGCCAGCGATGGGACTGTCATGTCCGCTCAATTCATTGAAGTAGACCTGAAGATCAATCCGGGCAAATATATGAAGATTCTGGAGGAATTATCTTACAAGAACTATGATCTCATGCACCTGAGAGAGATTTGACACTTTTTTGTTACCTCAAATATTTGTCTCTTTACTTCGCCAGATTTGGACATTTGCGACTATTGGTTTTGTACTAATGTTGAGAAAGTTTTTTTATGCTCGTCCTAGTACAGTGTTGTTTTCCTGAAGACCTTCATAAGGCGAGCATTATGTGCTATAAAAAGGCCAGGCGTTAAAGTCTGTCGTGCTTTTATGGCATTAAGCACGCTAAAGACACAGATGTACGCATGGAATAAAATAGTTGCATTAGTTTATATTTAATAAAACAGCTAAATACATATACTTTTACTGTCTTTCACTTGTCAACGTTAAAAGTGTGAGATCGCAAACTGCCGATTTATCTTTTACACCCTGTATGCATGAACTACATTCCTGTAAGCAGCCTATATCGATTTTGCAGTTATTATGAAATGTCTTTTGTTTAAAGACTGATAGTGGTTTTCAGTGAATATGAAATTCACAAGCGTCCCCCAGTTGTATTTATATTCCTGCCAGTAAAGATGAGGAAAGTTTGTAAAGTGCTGTTGATCTTTTCCGATTATCAGCGCATGGAATTAAAAATATTTCCAGATTTAGTAGTGACCGATCTTTTCTTATTGTTCTTCCTTGTTTTAAACGTCTTGTTATATCTTCTTCCTCATACTGTGTTTTTATCATCATTATTATTATTATTATTATTATTATTATTATTATTAGTAGTAGTAGTAGTAGTAGTAGTAGTAGTAGTATTTGTACTCACTATGGTTTTCCACGCAGGTAGTTATCAGAGATTGGTCGCTAACAACAACCCTGGGGTCCAGGTGACTACAAGTGTCCGCAAATTTCAAGTACTCTTTTCCTCTTCCAAAATTCTTTTTAAAGGGGTTTGTATAATAGCACCAGTCACTTTCTATTGATTAATCTTTGCAATGGTCATTGATCATCACGTAGATTTGCTTGAAGATTTGCGCGAAAGTCCTAGTTTTCTTCGCACTCATGATATAATGTCTAGTTAATCATTTGTCTCATAAGTTTTTCCATCCTCCTTGAATCGTTAGTATTTGGTATGGTTCCAGTTTCCTACAACACTTTTTAAGGCGGGTAAACTTACGAGTATACAGTTTCAGTTGTCTTGGTTCTATGTGACGTTTCTCTATCTTTCAATATTTGCCTCCAGCTTTTCCTTTGTTTCCTCATCTTCCCATTCTTTTTCTTTTTATTATTATTGGCTCAAAAGGAGCTTTCAAAAAGATTATCTAAGATCTCATCAAATACAGTCTACGGTGTTCCCTGAAAACTGAGTGACAACAAGTCTCCCTGCGTTTCCCAGTATTCTCCACCTCTTTCAATAACATTTGCAAATAAATTTGCATTATTGCACCTGCTGTTTGCCATTGATTTCTCGTTGGCAGCGGTCATTAGACTTTACTGGAATTTGATTAGAGGTCCCAGTTCTCTTCGCATTTATACAGGGAGTGTCTGGTCAGTGCTCACTCCTCGGTCTTCCGTTTCTACTTGGCTATTCGGTCTCACTCAGTTTTGGCGGGAAGGGAGTGGTTACATGATGTATTAATGGGAAATAGGTGTGGAGTTAAAGAATTAATAGTAATGCAGCTTCAATGTTCTTGGTTCCATGCAACTTCAATGTTCTTGATTCTTAGATGAGTAGCACACCTTTCCTTAATCGATGAGGCATGGGCGAAGAGACTGACGAGGCTTGATTACACACGGCACTGACGATCTTGATGAAGTCTAATGTGGTCTCCAAGTTCCATACAAGTTCAGTTCCAATAAAGGATGCTGTTCACTCTACACTCTAAAACAACAGAGAAGAAGATTGGTGAGCTTATGTCCTAGGTGATGAGAGGAGACATTTACATTAATTAGTTCTATGAAGCACTTCTCTGTCTCTCAAGCAGTTTGTCTGGTCTGCGCTGGCGGTCCATGGGTGCCATTATTATTATTATTATTATTATTATTATTATTATTATTATTATTATTATTATTATTATTATTTTTATTATTGACTAGAAGTCATCATTCGTCATTTTTACGGATGGCCCACGGAGTAACACAAGTGGTACTCCCTGGCGCCCAAGTGACAACAAATATCTATACTCCTATTTCTATGGCTATAGGAAAACCAATTAAAAGCTTTTGTGATAACTAAGGAGATGAACAAATTAAGGGTGCGATCAGTCGTAACATGTAAAAAACATGGAGCTATGTGAGCGAAATAATTCTTAATGCCGCATGATTTAAAGACTTGAAATGTACCGTCGCTTCGGTGTAACTGCACACAAACGGGTGGCGCTATTTTAAATTCGGGGCAAAACTCATTAAGGAAACAATTCTTAATCAAACTGTTAAAAAAAACATCAAACACGCACGGAATAATATTTTCCCAATGCAGAGTTAAGTGTATAATCGTTAGTTCCGATTCAGTCGCCGGTGATATAAATACAATATTTATACAATATAAATACAATATTTAGGATGAATATTGTATGTTTGAAAATGGATTCAAATAACGTTGATACGGGAGCACAACTTAACGAGAGCTAATATTTTGACGCGAGTTACATTTTTTCCAGGCGAATGATAATCCCTATATCCCTATATATAATAAAAGAGGTGCAGTTTTCTCCTCTGAACCAAAATACCTTAGGCACATACAAATTCATTAGGTGTACACTATTAGCTATTTCATAATTTAACTATAGGGCGTCATTTTAGACACATTAAATTGTAATATTAAATAATTACATTTATTCATAGGAGCGCCATTATGATCATCGTTATCACCTTAAGAAGGAAAATGTCCAATTTTACCCCCTACCCAATGAGTCGTCTTACGACTCCCTTCTTCACTGTATGAATTTATACTTTTCCTACTGTTGTGTGTCTTAGCCTTCATTAATTGTCTACTGAATTCATACACATCGCGTACTCCTACCGCTTCGCATGTACAAAAAAAAATATCTATATATCATTATAGAGTCCGATGCAAAAATAATAAGACAAATGGTGCCATCAGCAAGAATACAAACTGAAACTGTAGGATTTAAATCTACTGACGTTAGAACTGTAATAACGTGGCACGTATACGAACTGAATAAAATTAAAACTATAAATAAACTAAAATGAATGTACAAAATGTATGAGGATTTTTTAAATCAATTTTCACCCATTTTTACTCCTTAAATCTATTTTCACCCATTTTTACCCCTTAAATCAATTTTCACCCATTTTTACCCCTTAAATCAATTTTCACCCATTTTTACCCCTTAAATCAATTTTCACCGGCTAAAGACTCATAAAATAAGTAAATTCAAAAAATCAAATCATTTGAGACTCTATAGCACTGCTATGCAACTTTTAGTTTCGGAAGAGATAGAGTTTAAAAATATGGAGACAGACAGCCGGACATGTGTGTATATATATATATATATATATATATATATATATATATATATATATATATATATATATATATATATATATATTACATATATTATATATATATATATTACATATATATTATATATATATTTATATATATATATATATATATTACGTACATGAAAGGGTTTTATTTCTTGATGAACGTCATCAACGTGGACTCATTTTTTACCAGAATGGAACCCATAAATAATTTATATCATTGAATTTGCATACAACAGCGGTGTATCCATGCTAATACTTTCGTGAATAAAAAAACAATTACTGAATTAACTAAATATAGAAATATATGACTAATCGTAAAAATTAGCAGGTGATCACGGCTATGATCACTGAAAAAGGAATAATCGTGAAGCTCTTCATCGAATATGAGCAATATTATGTTTAATGTTTTGTCCATTTACTGAGTAATCAAATTCTACGCCGAGCGTGTTTTTTTCACTCCGTAGTCGATAGTAACAGCAATATATGTGCGTAAATGTGAATCAATGCAAATATACGTCTTCCATATTTGTCTGATAAATCTATTTTCAGTGTCGATGAATCGCATAGAATGTACTACTTTCTTTGTATTATTGACAAAGGAGATTATTGCCCGCTGTTCCAACTGACGCGGTGTGTTGATTGTTCAAAAATATCGTCAATTCGATAATACGGAAATGTTGGACATACCGATTCATTTGTTAAACACGGAACTTTTATTTAGCAACGAAATCGATGGAGAGAAAAACAAATGAAACACGTTTTGATTCATTTCCAAACCGGGTAACCATAAAGACGAATTATCTCTCTTTTACAACAATGAAGGAAAACAGGACGTTTTCACAGTTTTCAATTAAGGAAACTTGGCAATAGTAGGGTCATCTTAGCAGGTCGAAATTTAAATTTATCTGTACTGAATGAACCTGTTACCCAGAAAATGTAAAATACGATCATAAACTCGTGAATAAAATTTACAACCTGTCGATGAAGAAAAAGATTCTTCTAGAGTGAAACATTCTTATTATCTGTTATTTTTAACAAGAATTTTCATTTGGACGATCCTCGATGCTTCCCAGATTAAATAATCAACAGTGTATACAATTTTTTTCTAAGGTCGGGGTAGCTGATTAGCCATTTCTTCAATCTAATTATATCTGTTACAATAAATATTCAATTTATTTATGATTCATCGACTAAGTTTCAGGCGGAAACGTTCAACAATCTCTGTTCTAACGCCGTACTATGATAAGCACACATAACTCAAACGTGCAGAATTGTAATTAATTCCGAAACGAATATCTTTTAACATTACGTTTACTTTGGCTGTAATAACTTTTTCGGGTATAGTCTGTGAATTGTTTTTATAGGCATTATCTCTGTGAATGTATATTAAAAAATATCAAGAATATTATGGGCAAATGAGAGTGAAACAAATATTGAATCAAGCGTCGTACGGATGGGTTGATAACTAATGTGCCTCCTTATCAGGGAGAAAGTGTGCAACGAATTAAAATCTAGTTGTCATAAGTAACATTATTCTAAAGGTGGAATATCCCATTCTTACTGCAAGTGAATATAATTAGAAATCACATAATAAATAAGAAAAACAATTCTACAGGTTATTGTTTACTATCCTTAAATTAAATCAAGTGTATAATTTGTAAGTCCGAAGAGGTCCGCAGATTCAGCACAAATATTCCTAAATGCGAAAAATTTATACACGAAAGTTGTCGGTCGGTTATATCAGCGGAATGTAATTAAATTACAATAAAGATGAGAATAGTTGTCCGATTAATCCAAATAGTACGCATTATCAAACATAATCTAAAACGTTTCGCAACAGCATGTGTAATTTTGTAAAGTGAGGTGTATATAGTAGATGACTAAGAGTGTAAATTAAATAATATAAAATGTCATCTAAAATAAAAGTTCAAAATAAACGATAAAATTATAACGTATAAATTTATTGTACCAAAGGAAATTGCTCGAAAATGTTTATATCAAAGCTGACATGCTTTGCTGTTTTTACACCCCAAACAATGTATGTTTCTACTTACGTGTACGGGCCGAGTTTCGGGAACATATCTAGCGGATATTATGTAAGGGTATGTCCAAGATGTCTGTTTCTCGCACATTTGAACTTTTGCCTGGCAGTACAATAAGAGCACATACAGAGGATAGCAAGTTACAAAATCTAGTAGTCGGAAGGAAAGAAGTGTGAGAGTAGAAAACCTTATAGCAAATATGCACCTCTGTAGTGAGGAGTTGCGGTTTTGCTAGCAGGCGGGTTTCACGAGAGTACGAACGGGGGTACAAGTGTAGTGATTTCATCAGAACCCATGCTAATAAAGTACAAGTAAAACAAATAAATAAATGCAATATTGTGGCGATACAAATGTGGTTGGAGTTTCGTTGCTAGTGCTTCGATTGAAAACTTAAAAAAAAAAACTGTTTTAAATATAGCAAAACAGTAGAGGATTCACCAGCCCAGATGTGGCAACAATACTCCATGCACACGCGAATATATGGGCTGTAGTAGATATGGTCAGGTGTGAATTATTTTTTAACCACGTTAAAGAGAATACACTATCCTTGCAGCACATTTTGAAATGTTTATGATCTATTCGTTCTAGTTCATATTGCCTTCAAAAAAGTAGAACATGGACAACTGTATTCAGATGAGTCATTATCACAGACGATAGAAGGGATGGATGTAAGGTTTTATAAATAAAGGTTCAATGTAAGAGATCCATAGACAACAGCTCTAATATTTGTGCCGTCGTTATTCGTCCTCTGAGCAAGAAATGTATTCGTTCTTTATAACTATTAACTTCGTCATTAAAAGATACATGCACATAAAATTGAAATACGTCCAATACTTATTTAAACTGAGAATATATTGTTCATACTTATAAACAATTAACACGTTGCACGAGGAAATGGGTAGCAATAATTAACAGAAAGATCTGAGTAGTGAGATCATAGTGTGATTAATTAGAAAGGAAGATTTGTCGAGTCACTTGGCCTAGCTATAGATAACTCTCAGATATTTAAGTAACCCCAATTTAGCATTGGTGCTATCTAAATTATATTTGTTTGGTCTGTTTGTCACTTCTGCTTTTATAAGAAACGACTCGGCTGATTTGGCTGAAATTATGCATAAATTATTTTATGATAAGTTGCAGTGTTCTAATATTATGCTATCGTTTGATGCACAGTTAGGGATTAATAGGGATAAATAGGATTAGTTACGCGATCGCCATACCGCATTTATTCAGAAACAATTGTGCGTATCTAGCTAAAATTTTATAGACCATTATTATATGTTGCAACGAATTAACTACTATCGTATCGGATCGATTATGAGTAAAGGGATTACTAGATATTGATAAGGAATGGTATTTAATTAATACGATGTGCATGTTTTACTATGTTCAACCAATATTTTGGCATAACGCGATAATTCAAAGTCTACGGGCAATTATAGTTGCCAGTTTAAATAGGCTAAAAGTATAATGTAAAAAAATCTTTTATAGATTGCATATTTTTTATATTTCAAATGAGTAAAAGTGCCTATCATACGAGCCTTTCTGGCATGTCATATTTAGTTTGTTAGCAAGGATGGATCGTTACGTTTTTTAGCGTATTAGTCATTGTTATAGATGTTATACAGTAATGGAACCAACAAACTGCTTTGAAGTAATCCATTCTTTTGTCGGCTTAAACAACTTTGTTATTCAAATATAAATTATGCTTCCCTCATTCAAGTTTGCCCCTTGAGGTCTTTGTCAGTTAAAATTTATTTTCCAATGTTGTGATTTTCAGTGTCATGCGAAACAGACAGACAAAAAGTGACCTTTATTACCAGTCTTAATTTCGATGTGCTGAATGAAATTCACAAGATTTTGTGGATATGGCAGGCGGAACTTCTGCTTGGTGAAGGTGATAACATTTCTTAGACTAAGTATATACATATATATATATATATATATATATATATATATATATAAATACCACACCAATTTATACATTTTTATTAATAATACATATTAAGTCCATATATTCATACTAAACTGATGATTAAGTATAATTTAATTCTAGGAATAAGTTTTTTGTTAAATGTATTAATTACGCTTACTTTGTAAGTAACTGAAAAAGCCAATATATCTCATTTCTATCAATACATTTCTACCGCTCTTTCCACTTAATATAGATTCGACTATTTCTTAATTTAAATTGGATAATTAAAGTTTTTCAGTTTTGCAATCTAATTTATACGTGCATGTCTCTACACAATTTGCTCACAATAATCCCTATCTATCCGTGTCTCTCCTACTATATATATATATATATATATATATAAATATATATATATATATATATATATATATATATATATATATATATATACGTATGTATGTATGTATGTATCCTAGCAACCTGCCCGTTGTTGCTCGGTTGTAAAATATGCTTAAATATATTTAAATTTATGCAGACTTCGTGTTTATTATTCTAAAGCCAATACTGTATTGTACCCACTATACATTAGACAATTTAAATGTTAAAAAATAATGATTTATTCAGGTGTCCTCAGCTAGAATCAAAACAAAAATTTAGATTTAAAGATATTCGCCAATGTCTAAGTTTACAGCACATGGTTCTCAAATCTTGACAAATGACCGCAGTAAACCGTATAAATATCTCTCTTCTAAAATAATACGCAGACGGTATCAAGTGACGTCACACCAAATATTTGTGAAGAGGCAAATACATAAAGGACACAGGATGGAAAACACTATCCGGACTTCCACTGCAATAGTTTAATTAGGACTGGCGCTTTGGGGAAGATTATTGTTGCCTTAATGCTAGTAAATGCCAGTATTTTGTGCCAAAAAGTTTACGGCAATCAGTTGGTATCAAAAGAGATGGTGAATACTGATAAACTTTGTGAGACAGCTGTTGAAATTGAATAATCTCGTATAATAGTATGTGTGCGAACCCGTAGTGAATAAAACCATTATGTTATTATTATTATTAATATTATTATTATTAATAATAATATTATTATTAATAATAATAATAATAATAATAATAATAATAATGATAATTCATAAATATAGAACGTACTATTTTATTATGACAAAAATATATCTAAATACGAAGAGCGTAACAAAAGTAATAACTCCTATCTTTTTTCTTCCGCCCTATTGCGTCAGAGAGGATTGCAAGTTGCATTGGCATGATAACTGAAGTTATGCATTCATGATCTGAATTTTTTATTACGGTCTTACAGATATTGGCTCTAAAAACAACGCTCGTCATGGATGCACGTCAGAATCAGAAATGTGTCGAGGAATTCCTGATGCAATTACAATGAGAATATTAGTGACCATGTAAAAAAATACATTTTTCACAAAAGATGTCGCTCATTTTAATGGTATTGTAGGTTCTTAATTTGTTGCGTTAGTTAAATAGAAGGCATTATTTTAGGTAGAACATGTGCATGTTTTATCATCAGATCAGTATTATCAGTTAATTTAGAATAACGGTATCTATATTAAACTACATTTTTAAATATGTCCAGTTGAATAAAATTATACGAGGTGTTATCTTTGGAACTTCCTTCGTAGGTTACAGCTTTAAATTCTCGTATGTTATCAGAGAAGAATATTCAGAATAACACTTACTGAATTACTTACCCTATGTCTAGAATATATATTTAGTGCATATGAACATATACGAGGGGCGTGCAATAAGTAATGCCCCTGACCCACTTCACATAGCAGTAGAGCAACGAAACTTGGCACAGTTAATAGTCTTTCACTACATAGGAACCACCTACAGTTAGGCATTTCTCCCATCGTTTGATGCAGCTCTGGATACCGTTTTTGTAGAACACCCCAGGTTGGTCCTCCAACCACGACGTGACTTCAGAAATCAAGGCTGCATCATCTGGGAAACGCTTTCCTTTAAAAAAACAACGTCATGGCTGGGAAGAGATGAAAGTCAGAGGGTGCAAGGTCAGGAGAGTAGGGATGATGGGAAGGATCTCATAACCACACGCTTGTGCTTCTGATCTGGCGACATGCGAGTTGTGAACCGGAGCGTTGTTCTACAGGAGGAGGGTACCTTTGCTGATCTTGCCTCGCCTCTTTATTTTGATAGCTTCCCTTAATTTTCTCAAAAGTGAAGTATAATAGGTTCCTGTAATTGTGGTACCCTTTGCCAGGAAAACTGTTGTCACTACTCTGTCCTGGTTCCAGAAGTCTGTGAGCATGTCCTTGCCAGTAGAGGGCTGCACCCTTGCCTTTTTTGGAGTTGGTGAGTCCAATTGCTTCAACTGTATTGACTGGGCCTTGGTCTCTGGATCATAGTGATGGACCCAGGTTTCATCCTGTGTAATCAGTCTTTTGAAAAACTGTGACTACTCCTCTTGGCATATATCCAAATTCATCCTCTAGCACTCGACGCGTTCTCGCTTTTGGAATGGTGTGAGCAACCTGGGAATCCATCTGGCATACACCTTATGCATATGTAAATGGTTAGGAATGATGTTTTCCACAGCTACTGTACTAATCTTGACATCTTGGGCTATTTGGCGAATAGTAATGCGCCGATTTTCCAAAATAGCAGCCTCAACTTGACGGAAAGATGCCTCATCAATGGCAGAAGGGGGCGACCAGGTCTAGGAGCTGTTTCCACAGACTCCGGCCATGTTTGAATTCACGATGCCAGCGTTTTACAAGGTCATATGATGCGGCATTATCACCAAAAGTTATTTTCATTTCATCAAAAGTCTCCTGTGGTGTGCGTCCTTTCAAATAAAAAACACCGGATCACTGCTCGACATTCAACAGGATCCATTCCCCACCTGACTCAGTTCAAACACCTGTAAAACAAAAATCACAATTAGTTCAGAGTTGTAATTTGCCACATCGCCTGTAGACATATAAATAATTGCACCTGCAAAATTTAAGCTAGACCAGACAATTGGAAGTGGGTCAGGGGCATTACTTTTTGCACGCCCCTCATAACATACAGGAAAACGGATGAAAATATGTTCAAAATTCTGTAGAAGAACAGGGAAATAAAAAAAGATTGTGTTAAAAGCACAGATAAAGAAGACAAAACACATTAAACTATAATGCATACGCTGTAATATCATTAGACTATGTTGTTGTGTAAAGAACTAAGGAAACGTAACTAAAGGAAAGTGTCGTCTTATAAAAGAGCTGCGTACAGTAGCTTCTCAGTTTTCCATACGGTAGCGACATACTTTGATTCTGTATTATCAGTATTTTGCATCCAGTCAATGTCTTTGTCAGTCTCTTCTTTCTATTCAGTTTTGAAATAAATGTTGAATAAAAACTAGCGCCATGACTTTCCGAATTAAACCAGGAAATATCTATGCGTTCACTAAGTCAATAAAGGCAACACTTAATTCTGTAAACTATATATATATATATATATATATATATATATATATATATATATTATTATATTCTATACGTTATATTGATACTAAAAAAATAATGTCGTTTTCTTGCGTTCAACATCAAAAGATCATAACTCCTTGAATAATAAACTTTATTAATCAAAACAAGAACCATTATGGTCGACACAGTTTGGTCAACGAGGAACAAGTTTATTTATCCCATTAGCATAGGAATGTGGAGTTCTGGAAGTGATAAAGACATTGATGGCCGATTCGGACTCATCCCGGCTTTTAAAATATTTTTCGAGCAGGAATCTTTCGAGAGGATTGAAAGAGTGATAATCGGTAGATAAGCGGTCCGGTGAATATGAGGGATGAGACAGCGTTTCGTAGCCCAATTCGTTCAGCTACTGCAGGGTCAATTGAGCAACACGCTGGCGAGCGTTATCACGGAAGAGAATTGGTTCCTTCATTATGACGAATCTCGGGCACATATGTTGGAGCTTCTGGTGCATTTCGTCAATTTGTCAGCAGTACTTCTTCGCCGTAATCGGTTTGCACGTATTTAGGAATCTATACTGGATGAGACCGGCCGCAGACCATCAAACAATCATGACAATCTTATTTTGGCACACTGTCGGCTTCAGGAAGTGTTGTGGAGCTTCTTCGGCATCCAACCACTGTGCCGAACGTTGCCGATTGTCGTAGAGGATCTACTTCTCATCATACGTGACAATCCGCTGGAGAAATGGGTCGTTTTTGTTGCGTAGAAGACACGTATAAGAAACTTTAAACGATTTTTTATCATCGTTCAATTCATGCGACACTCACTTATCCAACCTTTTTACTACCCTATTTTCTTTAAATGGCAAACGACTGTTGCGGGATCGATCTCGAGTTCAACAGCAACTTCTCGTATGATTTTTCGAGTATCGGCTTCAATTAAAGCTTTCAAATATTTGTTATTAACCGCAGTCCAGGTTCTCGTCATCATTGCGAAATTCCTTGAACCGCCGTTGAGCCACACGTTCATTAATAATACCTGGGTCAAACGCATCATTGATATCACGAGCTGTCTACGCAGCTTTTCTCGCTGGTTTGAACTGGAACAAGAAAATCGTGCGGATTTGAATTTGGTCCATGCTGTCGAAAAGCCTGCAAAAAATGAATGAAAATATTGTTAACAGTAACGAATAACACGATTCGATAGAGCGAAAAACACGACTCAAACTGATATACAATATGACTATATATATATATATATATATATATATATATATATATATATATAAAATATATATATATATGTATATATATCAATGAATTAATTCAGAAACCATATATTAAAGTAGCATATTTTAGAAAACTATATTGTTTTACTCTAGAGTGTTCGGTATTCTGTATTTTGACCAAGTGTTTGTAAATAAAGACTTCTGATTTCCTATAAACGCACATGAAAAATGGCAGACATATCATCGACCGGATTGTTGCTGATATAACAGCTAAGGTAAGAATAATAGTTGAAAAATCTAAATCATACACAAATATACAGGAAGCAAAGCAAATGATGTTATTTAATTCGTCGTAAAGGTAAACTATATTATAATTACATCCTTAAGTATCTGGTGTGAGATATAGTGTGAATGTTGATGGCAGTAATATTTAACGAAGTCTCTTTCACAACCCCCTACTTTTCTGCTGTGTGACAAATCACAGATCTGCGAGATCATCAAAAACAAAGCAAAGTTCATTGAATGGTGCTTCGTTATAATACTCTGATTATATGCGTAATGATAACAACTTTAGGAGCCGTACAAAAAACTGGTAGAGGCTTGCCATATACTAGAATTCACAATAAGTAACTCAGATAAAGATGCACTAAAAGTGCTGATAAAAGAAGTTTTATAAATTACTATGTTTGGAGAGACAGATATCATCATCACCATTGTCATCAACATTATCATCATCAGCACAATCGGCATCATCACCAGGAAGGTGCTGGTGGCTACGCGGTTCACAAAACAGACTGACAACCTGGATTTGCCAAATTAGAATCTAGTTCGTTCGACGGAAACATATTAATTTAAGATTTTGACAGTAGTGACGTGGTCTCTTTTGCAAATAACCAATGTCTTACTAGAAGTAATCTTAACTAAAAAGAAGTCAGGGAAAGAATTGCAACAATGATCATCTGAGTTATACAAAATAAATGAATTCTGCTTATAACATGGCAGAATAAATACACTAAACTTGCACTACGATTTCACTGTGATGAGTGAGTCATCAAGTCAACACATGTTTCGCATATATGACATGCAAAGAAACTGGAATCTTAGGAAATCTCTATCATTCCAGTCTGGTGCTACCAAATCAGGCTGTGTGAAGATATTGGCTTCGAGAGACCAAATGTACCTCACAGTGATGCTTTTTTGTTTTTCTACTTCCTTTTGCAAAATATAATTATATTTTGCAAAACAAAAAACAAAACCAAAAAAAACTACCCACCTTTCCCCTTTTACTTTCTTCCCATCCCCCTTTTCTTTCTATCCCCCCACTTCCTAACAAGTACCAAACAATTATACCTAATATATTTCCCGTTCCCATTGCAAAACTCGCTCATGTTCTAAACGGCAGGGAACAAAAGCAGTAAAATCCACTCTAAAACAACCAAACCAAATCAAATACTAGAAAGTAGAAATTGAAGATACAAAGAATAAAAACCTTCTACAAAAAAACTGGATGAAACATGAATACGATTTCCAAAATAACTGGAGTCAGCATTAAAAAAACCAAAAAAAGAGTGATATGCCGAAACCCAACCAAACCAAACCAAACCAAACTATTATTCCAGTTATCAAAGGAGTAACTGGACTCATGAAAAATAATTTCAAAGACAATCTTGTAAATCTTTCCGGTGAACCAATTGCTATTCAAAGTAGAAAGGGACGGTCAAAACCGTGAAAATAATTCCCCGTTGAACTATGTAAGAAAGTTAGTAAATGTGCTGCACCTAGTAGGGTGCCCCATTCCCTGAAAACAAAAAGAGTATAGAACTCTTCTAATCGGTGAAAAGCTGGCCATTTTTTCTGTATATGAAGCAATTACAGTATCAATACGGTGCAAGTATCAGATATGGTGCAAGTCTTCGGAGTATAATTAATTGTACGATAGGTGTTTCTTGCTTTTTTGACAAATGTCAGTATAAAAGAACCCTCAACAGATTGACACTTTCCATGCATCTTAATACATCACTGGCCATCGCATAAAATGGCATAGAATATTTCTATGATAAAGGTTCTGAATTTTTTTGCTGAATTCAAAGGGCTCGATATAAAGAGTGTTCTTCTCAAGACGTTGTTGCATAATATTTCTAAGAAAGCATATACACTAAATGACCTTAAAAGACGGTCATTTATTTAAGTAAGACAACAATCATGAAGATCATATCTTATATAAGGCATGGGGGTTGGCGATTATTTTGACGTACATTGGGGTTTGATAAGCATCAAAATTTGTCCAAAGATTTGGAGGTTTTCAATTAAGACACCCTCGCCATAATAGCACATTCACTTGATTAGATTATCCTCCATTTGTTTAAACGAACTTTATTTATAAAAAAAACGTGGAACCTGGGATAAAATTTACAATTGTTATAAAAAAGAGAAAAAATTAACTTTAGTAGAAACTTCTCAAAACTCTCTAAATATTAAGGATGCTAATTCTTCCCTAAATGCTTTGGAAACAAGTAGGTCTGTCTTCGGATTGAGGTAGACGCTAAGTGGATGAAAGAATATAACCGATCGAAGTACATTATGGAAATATATTGTGCCCATATATAGGGGATACACATTTTAGGAGTGATCTGGGGAAAAATAAATTCGCATAGTGGGTATGTTTAGAACATATCTACTAGCAAAGCAAAACAGTTCGAACTCATTAAACCAACCAGCTAAGTATCATTTTAATTTAAAGAGTAGGTTTTGTAGAATGCAGTACCGTCTGTAACATACTTACTTAAGCACGGCAAAAACGAAAGTAGGGAGTTAGTCTTTTTTGAAGAAGTCTCTCTTTAAAAAAAAATCCAAAAATCAAGTAATATGATGATTGTAGATAAAAAAAAAAAGCCCAGGTATAATATTTTAAGGTTCAAAACACGAATTTAGAATGTGTTTTATTTTATTTTTTGTGTTTGGAATATGTTAATAATAATTATTATCTTTCAGATTAGCAACAAAATTATATATTTCCATCATTTCTGCGAAAAAGACAACTTCTAAAGCCTTCAACAAAAAAAGTTTCTTTCTATATCTCTTATATGCCGATTAAACGATAAA
This sequence comes from Euprymna scolopes, assembly GCF_053919585.1. Classification (NCBI taxonomy): domain Eukaryota; kingdom Metazoa; phylum Mollusca; class Cephalopoda; order Sepiida; family Sepiolidae; genus Euprymna; species Euprymna scolopes. The sequence goes on along the minus strand of NC_136494.1, from coordinate 62,110,882 downwards.
AACAAACAAAATGCCGGCAACTAACAATTAAAGAAAAAATGCCGAAAATTATTCTCTATTAGAGTAGACAAAGTAAGGACATTATTTAAGTAGTATACTTAATATATACTATTTCTGCAAGCTTGCCTGTATTGAAAATGTTTGATTCCTTGCTGGCCAATCAAACCATCTAATATAGTTAGCCTTATGTTCAAGTACATTCGAAATATAATACAGTGCAAAGAAACAGTTACTCATGAAAACGAACCTCCTAAAGTAAAACATTGAATAATTATCTAAACTCGAATGTAAATTAATATTAAGCCGACTTTACAAATTGATAATAGTTAATTATTGGATTTTAATTAATTATAAGGTGAAACCGTCGTGATTCAAACTCGATAGATAACGACAAACTTCCACCCATTAATATGGGAGGGGAGATTATCATCAAAAGTGTCCTGAATTGTTAACTTAGCACCGGACTTACAACTTAGATACAAATAAGTCACTTGTACCCATTCGCCTTCTCCCCCCCTTTATTATTTTTTATTTTATTTTTTAATGGAGAGTAGATAATACAGTGGATGTGTTATCGGCAGCTCCAGTAACACTCGCTTCTCCTATTTTGTTATTCAGTCCTCATTCAATGAGTGATTTTTCTGACAAAAGGTGAAGAAAAAGCTGCTTAAAGGTCGGTAGTACTTGGTGACCAGTAGTCTGAGATGTCGGAAATTTTTCTGTCTCTGTCTGTCCTTGTGGCCATGTCACTAGTAAGGGTGCTGGAGGTAAACGTTTTGTCTGGGCTGACGTTATCCGCCTGATAGTCAGGGACCCGAACTTGGATTAACCACTACGGAGGCTGTCCTATCAGCAGGCGCAAAATACTGGGACTGCTGTATTGCCATTTGGTGAGTGGATCTGGACCATGCAGTAGTCTCTGGTGGGGCCTCTCGATGCCATACTAGTGGGTAATTGTTACGGCTTTACCTTTTCGTGTGCTACAAAAAAAAATCCTGTCTTTTTCTCTCTTACTTTCCCTCTCTGTACTGCTCTAACCAAGTATGCCGACCTATTCCACAAATCCCAAAACCTCACCATGAAATATCTCCAGAATAAAAGCTCGATTAAACCTAGAACCCCATCTTCCAACGTAGACCCCTACTACCAGGTCTCCTTCTCACACATCAGGGGTCTACGTTCCATCATTCTAGAGGTTGAACCCCAATTACAGGAGACGAAACTGTACTTATTATTTCTAAGTGAAACTGGAATATGGCCGACCACTTCCCTAGATGAGTTCATAATTAACGGATACTCTAATTTAACAGCTAAATCTGATACCCAAGATCGCCATGGGCATGGAATATGTGCCTACATTAAGGATGGCTTCCCGTGTGGCAGGGATATCTCTAGAGAAGATCCTAATTTACCCTATATGTGCTTCAGGGTTGCACTTGCTAACACCACTGCATTTATATTTGCCCTCTATGAGCCCCACAACAGCGGAGTTACTATCTTTACTAGCATATCTGAGAAAATAGACCACATACTGTCTTCACATCCCTCGGCTAACATCCACATCTGTGGTGACTTCAACGTCCATAACGTGGAATGGCTGACCCATTCAAATAAGACAGATGATGAGGGGAGGTTTTGTCATGATTTTGCCATTGCTTATGACCTCACTCAGATTGTTCGTGAACCCACCCGTGTGCCCGATACACCCGGTCAATATGCAAGCCTCCTAGACATTTTTCTCACAACTTCCCCTGAGCTATGTACATGTTCCGTTCATTCTACTCTGGGATCCTCCGACCACTCCGTCGTATCAGTTAAGATAAAAACGAAATGTAAGAAGCCCCCAGACGTACCCCTCCACCGTACTGTATTGCGATACTCTATTGCTGACTGGGATAGCTTCCGTACATTCACATCTGATTTACCTCTGCACTCCATGTTTAAAAAGGAAGTGTCCTCTATAGTATCAGATCTGACCGAATTGTTAATTGTAGGCATAGACCAATTCATACCATCTAAAAAATTCCAACAAAAACCTAACAGCCAGCTGTGGTTCTCCCCAGAATGTGCTGCTGCTATCGCGCATAGAAATCACTTTTTCCATAGCTACCAACGAAATAGATGCACTGAGACTAAAGCTTCTTTCAGGACTGCCAGCAACCACTGTAAAAGAGTAATAAAAAATGCAAGAGAGCTATATGCCCAGTCTGTTAAATCCAATGTAGCTGATCAGCGGCTTGGTTCCCACCAGTTTTGGCAAATAACAAATAGGATCCTGAACAGAAGTGTGCGTTCTATCCCAACCATTATCAATGGACCAGAGGTCATCTCGTCAGCATCAGACAAGGCCAAACTATTTGCAAAGAACTTTGCAGTTAATTCTACCCCATGCGACGAAGGCCATCAACTCCCCATATTTCCTCCTATAACACAGAACAAGCTAGGTAACATACAGATATCCGTGCATGGGGTCCCCAAGCTAATCAAGAACCTAGATTCCAGTAAAGCAACTGGCCCTGATGGCATCCCAATTATAGTGTTAAAAAAGCTTCAACCAGAACTTGCTCCCATACTTACGAAACTGTTTAAGCGCTGTCTTAAGGAGAAGTGCTTTCCGACTCCCTCGAATACCTCATCAGTTTGCCCTGTATTTAAGAATTCAGGTGATAAGTCATCTCCCTCTCAGTACAGACCAATAAGTCCCCTGTGTGTTATGAGTAAGTTGCTGGAATCAATATTACATAGAGAAATAGTCAACCACCCCAGCAGGAATAACCTTCTTAGTGACACACAATATGGTTTACGCTCTGCAAGATCTACCGCAGATGTGCTGACGGTTATATCCCAGAGGATTAGTGAATCTCTTGACAAAAGCTTCCTTTCTAGGGCAATGTCTCTTGACATATCAAAGGCATAAGGGTCTACTTCACAAGATTTCCAGCTACGGTATAACTGGAAATGTTTTCTCAATCATTAATTCATTTCTCTCCGATAGGATCATAAGAGTAGTGGTAGATGGACAAAAATCGGAGGCCTGCAATATAAATGCTGGAGTCCCTAAGGGGTCAATCCTAGGCCCAAATCTTCCTGATCTACATCAATGACCTCCCTAAACACAGTCTTGAATCATTCGTTGACATCTATGCTGATGACCCATCAAAGGCTGTAAATGACAAAGTTTCTCTGATTCTCTCTCCTCTGATCTCGAGCGCGTGGTTCAGTAGGGGAAGATGTGGCTGGTTACCTTTAATGCATCCAAAACCAAACTCCTATCATTACATCTTCAACGCTCTGATACCCATCTGGCATCAATTGTGATGGATAGCTCTCGTCTGGGTTGAGGCCCTGTGTTTTGACAAGCTTCTAGGTTTGACCTTTACTCCTGATCTAAAATGGAACACGTACGTCAAGTCTGTTGCCAAGGTCGCTGGAAAGATGGTGGGATCCTTCTACCGCTCCAGAAGATATCTCACTACTGATGCAATTCTCTATCTATATAAAACCCAAGTACGTCCAAGGATGGAATACTGTTGCCATATCTGGACAGGAGCTGCTAAAAACAGCCTATCCTGCCTTGACAGAGTACAAAATAGACTTCGTTGCTTAGTGGGGGATGCCCTTTTCTATACACTGCAACCTCTCTCCCACAGAAGAGACGTTGCGAGCCTATCCTTGCTTTATCGTTATTTCCATGGCAGGTGCTCGTCTTAACTCCAATCTCTGGTCCCCCTCACCAATCTTTCACGAAAAACACCCGTCTAGCTTAATCCAGTGTGAAAAATTTCCCCCACTCTATATATGTACCTAAATCAAAACGCGGATTACATGAACAAAGCTTCTTTCTTAGAACTACACGCCTGTGGAACTCTGTTCCGTCTGCCTGCTTCCCACCGGACTACAACTTGGATGTCTTCAAGTCCAATGTTAACAAATTCCTAATGAACCGTCCCCGTAAGTAAACACTTCATTAAATCTCCACACTAACGTAATGTACTTGCAATAACCCTTATCCCTGAGTGGCTTCCGGGCCTTGATAAGTGGTGACCACTGTGTAAAAAAAATGCCATTATTAGAAAATGTTCTGAGTAACTGATACAGAAAAACATAAATAACTGTGCATTTTGCAAAAAAAAAATACGATAATTTCGTTAGCCAATTGTTTAATTACGTATAGTAGTCCAACCGTGATACTAGATTCGGGGATTGTTTTCAACACATACGACACCTATCATTCTCAAAACGGTCACTAATCCGGTACTGGCCAAGCTCGTTGTTGCTTTACTTCGGGGGTTATGTAAGCAACACACGCACACACACATATATATATATATATATATATATATATATATATATATATATATATATATATATATCGTTAAAGATATAAGAATTAACACTTTATTTAATCCTCAAATTAAACGTTAAAAATACATGCATATATATAGTTATTAGTCCCTTCCAGTCCTCCATACTTTATTTTAAACTACCATAATTTTTCTTTTGATTTTGCTACGTGAACATATAGAATAATATAAAACGTATGAATTATTTAAAATGCAGGTACTTATAATATTTTTGTTTATTTATAGCAAATCATACTAAATCTTATTTAGACAAAAAAATATTAGATTCAAAACCTTTTTATAAAATATTTTAATGTTTTAGCGATCGAAAAAAAATGACGGTACATGTTGTGGTTTTAAATTTTGAATTCTATTAAAAACAGTAGAAAAAGTGTTATAATATTCTGCTTTTCATATGATAAAATTCAGGTTTTTATCTTTCTGGAAAAAATTTTCTTAAGAATAATGGATTTTAATAAATTTTAATTCTTTCAAAAAAAACATCTTGGGTTTTCTTTCACGTTTCTGTCGTGCTTATGTTTATTCAAGAAACACGAACTTTTACCCAGCTCCTCAACTGATGCACAAACTAGTGTCGTGCATCGTCTTCCTATTGAACCCCATGTAATGTTATCTAGACTAGTTGCATATTATTTTAACTTTGAGTATATATTTAAAGCTAACAAATAGCTTCCGATCAAATGGAGATCTAACTTTATGGGCATCGCTAAGACATGAACCTTTGTGTGACCATTCTCACTACAGCTAAGATGACTAGAAAACACAAGTTTTCTCGCCATAGTCCATAACGAGACAATGTTATGGATTCACAGTGTTTCATTTAAGACTATAGCGTGTTCGGAATTCATGTGTACCATTACCTAAATAACATACTTTCACAGTTACAAAAGTTTCCTGCAAGGGAAACAGGTGTGCTCAGTTGATTCTCTTTCTTTACCTTCAAAAGGTGTGATGGATAGATTTGTGCTCATTCAATCTCTTGTTAGCTTGTTATAGAGTGGCAACGCTTTCCAGACGAATACGCAGGTCAGAAATAAATTGGTGCACTAACTTTGGTCTAGAAAATAATTTCACCGGGAACGAATTTCTCTTTTCCCTCATCCCAGCCTCTTCTCGAGCTTATGCTTTGCTCGCATCGGTACTGTCGAGAGAAAATATAGAATGGAAATTCAGTTGTATAAATAAGGATTAAAACTGATGGACTAAAAAACAATATAAGTACACACACATACACACACATATACATATATATATATATACACACCTATTCAAAAAGTGATCACGAGTCACATTACTGAGCGTGTACATAACACATAATTATGTAATGGTTATCTAAATAGTTTACGTGCTTACCCCACCCATCGAATCTAAATTGTATATTTTACAAGTAACCGTGTTGAGGTTACTCACATGTTTCATAAATTAAAATATAATGCGTAATTCTTGTTTGATAGTTTTTGGAGTGATCCCAATACACATGAATGTAGAAACATACACACATAACGGAATAACCGGCACTAAATACGAGACATATTATCTAGCATCTTAAATGAAGAGACATAATATAAATGCCATAAACATCGATATGTTCAGAAATACACTCATGGTGTACTAGTTTTTAATAGATTCAAATTAGCATCGTATAAATGTATCTGCTCTATTGAATGTTTTAATTATAATGTAAAATAAGACACGGTTATCGTATTAATTGTTGCCGTAGCGGTAAATATTTAAATTAAAGCACACATATTTTAATAATAATAATAATAATAATAATAATAATAATAATAATAATAATAATAATAATAATAATAATAAATAAATAAATAAATAAATAATAACAAGAAAAAATAAGAGAATTATGTAACATGTAAAAATCAAATGCCATGAATCGCAAGAAGATAAGGAACAAGTAAGAACAACCTAAAATAGAAACTAGTATTAATTCGAATTCAAAGAATACTTAGACTACCCATCGAAAATATGTCTCTTGCCGAAACAGTCATAACTTTCGTAGACGCTGGGAGATATTTGTGTTTTCGAACGAACAGTAAATATTGTGTAGAAAGGAACGTAGATTATATATTGTGAGCTGCCTGTATTTTAAATAAAACAGGTAGTAAAAATAGATGAAAAATTAATGACATTACTGCTTGTATAGTTTTGATTGTTAAGAAAATCATTTTAAGCTTATGTGTTATTGGAACAACGTTTCGGTCGCTGAAAATCACGACTTCATTGAATGTAAAACCTATGTTCTTTTTTCAACTAAGGAAAATGGAGTTAGCTCTGTATAGTAACAAATCGGATCGTGCGTTTGAGGGTGTCTGTAAATTATGAAACAGTTCAATTTTCAGGTATCACTATAGTATTATTTAAGACTTTCTTATGATTTAATTTTAAATGAATCCTAATGTAAATTTTCAATAAAGTGGAAAATGTTTTACGAACCCGTGAATAGACATTCGACGTTGGTTTCCGTTTATATATTAAAAAAAGTGCTAGAGAGACGACTCTAAGAAAATAAAATAGTTTTACTGGGGAATTATATCCCTTAAGCTTGGCGTATTGTTGTAACTATCCCCCCAATGTGAATCTGTTATTAATTGATTCAAAATGTGGTACATTGAATAGTTGGACGGCTTAGGGCGTTGTTGCTGTCTACAATATGTGCGGTTCCTTGTGTTTGCTGATGATCCATCGTTCTTCTATGTCTAGTTATGTAACGTTACTCACAATGGGTAATGGGTGGTATTTTCTTTCTATATATGGTATGCTAGAACTGATTTTTCGATTTCTCGGGGCGTGACAGCTTTTTGGTGTTCTTCTAGTTTTACTTTGAGGGGGCGGCATGTTCACCTTTGTAAAGTTTTTTTTCAGATTTACATGAAATCTCGTAAACCCAGTTTTTTGTGATTAGTTTTTCGATCCGGAATTTTACACGCACAAGCTAATTTTGGAGTGTTTGGTTGCTCCTACATACTCCCCTAATATAATACTGACTGCATATATTAAAAAAAAAATTGGATAGACCTTTCAAGTATAGTGTTAAGAGCGTGGCGGGTTTAAGGGTTGTGGCCATTTGTGTTTGATCTGGATTTTTAGAGCGGGTGTCATGCTCCCCGGGTAGTTATTTCGGTGGAGGGTTGTTCGTATATTGGGTATATCTTCCTGATATGTACTGTTCTTATTACATATTCTCTTAGTACGATTTTGAAGACATTAGATTATACATTTCTTTACAGCGCACGGATGGCGGGAGTTAAAGTTAGGATATTGTCCTGTAAATGTGGATTTCACAAAGCTTTGGTCAGTGCGGGCTGTCAAGACATCCAGGTAAGATAATTTGTTGTCATGTTTATTTTCCAGAGTGAACTTAATGGATGGGTGGATTAAATTCACATGTTCCAGTAGTATTTGAACGTCCTTATAGTGGAGCCAGAATATGAAAGTATGATACACATATCGTAGCCAACTTGTTGGTTTATGTGAGACTGATCTTATAGTTAGTTTTTCGAAGTGCTCCATATATATATATATACATATATATATATATATATATATATATATATATATATATATATATATATATATATATATATATATATATGTTGGCTAGCACTAGCGGAGTTGGCGATCCCATAGCTAGGCCTTCTTCTTGTCGGTATATATCATCCCCCCCCAGTGAAATGCTATCTGAGATTAGTCTTTTCCGTCCCAGGATAAGAGTCTCATCAGTGGGGACTTTTGTGAATAGATACATTACGTCTAGGCTCACAATTAGGTTTGAATGGATGGGAGCGTCGTTGATTATCTCAACAAAGTGAGCAGAGTTCTGGACATATGCTGAGGATTTGCTCTCGATTGGAGTTATTATCCTCAATAAGAATCGGCTCCAAGGGGTGCAAGCTGGGGCGTCGGGCGCTGGCAATTGGTTTTAGTACGGTTGGTGTCTTTATGGATCTTGGGTAGGTCGTATAGAAGTGGTAGCCTATTGTGGTGTTGAGTCAGTTCCCTATATTTCAGGGGGTATTAAATGTAACATCATGTCGAGTGTTTGTGAGAGTTTTCTTTTCTGTATTTGGTTCCAGTTTTTGTGTTCTTTGCAGAAACTGCCAGATTCTATTAGGTCTACTAATTTATTTGAGTATTCTTCTCTGTCCATTACTACATTAGCATTACTTCTGTCAACCGACAGTATTATGATGTTATCGTAACTGCGTAGTGAATTGATTGCCGAGATTTCTTTACAGAAATTGGGTTTAGTGCCTGTCTCACTTTCGATCAGTTCATCCTCTTGTGTCTTAGGTAAGTTTAAGGCTACCTCCTGTATTGGAGTTATAATCCCAAGTGTGAAATTCGTTTAGTGTGTATGGCGAGGTTGAGGCCTTTATTAATCACTGATTCCTCAAGATTGTTGGTTGTCCTTTACTTATGTTGACAATGGATTTTATTGGTAGATGGTGGACTTGCGATTTTTGGTCCTTAGCTTTTAGATTTTCCAGTTTTTCGTTTGTCGTAATTTGACCTTCTTGAATATTTTCCTGTACGAAAAATCTTGGATAAGTGTCGTGCATTAGTAAGAGATATATTTTTATGGATGGGTATGAGGGTGTTTGGGAATTTTTATTGTACCTTGCATTTGGTCCAACTGCAGTTGTGTATTCTATCTCGTAAAAGCTTGTGTCCCTCTCGACCTATGATATTATGCCTTCTAAAGTTGAGTGGAAGTTTTAATTTTAGAACACCAAAATGCTGTAACACCCGAGGAAATCAATAAATCAGTACTAGCAGACAATATATCGAAAGAATAAAGCCACCCATTTCCCTACGTGGCATGATGTGAAAATACTATACATAGAAGAAAGATGGGGCATCAGGAAATGGTACGAAACAGGGCATATGGTAGACAGCAACAGCACTGTAAGCCGTCCACGTATCGAATTTAACAATATTTGGAATCAATTAATTACAAATTTACTTAGGGGAAAAATAAAAATAAGAAAAAAAAATACGCCCAGTCCAAGGGAAATAACCCCTCAAATAATAAAAAAACACTTTTTCTTCTTAAGTCGCCTCCTTTATGTACAATTAAGATAAGGATTCAATTAAAAAAGAATCATAAGAAAGTCTTAAATATACCCTAGTAACCCCTGAAAGTTAACCTTTTTATTAATTTACGTACACACCCTCAGAGCCCAAGTCCAATTACAATACAAACCGTACTCCTTTTTCTTACTTGAAGGAAACGTAGATTTTACGCCCGAAGAAGGTCGTGGTTTCAGCGATCAAAACCTACCAATAACACCAAGATGAGCATGGTTGTCCGAACAATCAAAAGAATACAAACATTTATACTTCATCTCAAAAATTCAGATTTTAATAAAAAACAACAACTTTCTCATGTATATTTATTTATCATTTGCATAAACTGTAGAACGTTTTCATTTTACTTATATTTACATCAAATAAAATAAATGTCATCTGAAGCGTAAGGGGTGACTGTGAATTATGGATCATGCGTATATATACATTTTAAGTAATTAAACAGCGACATATGTGTTTAACAACAAGGCACTAAATACAGGAAGATGATTCAGAGTATACGGACGACTGGAAACAAAAAAGATCTGCAGTGAAAGCGTGAGATTTTACTGATGGTTGGTTTAAAAGGTCACAAATACACCAAGTTATTTTAGCACATATCAAAGTTCTGGGAAAAGATGTAGATGGGCGGACTTTCAACGATTCCATAGAGTTTGGCGCTTTCTAGATGGTGCGGGACAATGAGATCGTTGATGTTAATGATTGTTGTTCTTTATTTGTTAAAGAATCATTATTCCGTTTTAAGCGATCGGTACAGAAATACTACCTTTATTTGTTCCCGTTCAATTTTATTTGAAAATACATAGTGGGTTATATTAAATGTGTTCATTGTATATATATATATATATATATATATATATATATATATATATATATATATATATATCTGTGTCTGTGTATGTGTATGTGTCTGTGTGTATTAGTGTATTTACACCGGTAGCATCCGAATGAATAATATAAAAGTAAATATACTTATTTTGACATCAATTTTCATGGCATTCTAATGTGTACAAACGCACTTATCAAAAAATAATCAATTTTTCGGTAAATACTCACATCACAATTAATGCGTATGAATAAATGCTACGGGGAAGCAAGATATGGCATAGATGAAAGAGTGATTGGTAAATTATTCAGTTTTTTACTAATAAGAATTAAAAAACTTTTTTTCAAAAATAAACGAATTCATGAACTATCGAGGTAATATTTATCCTAAAGTTTGCGTCATTAAATCTATATTACAAGGCTTTGAAGGAACAAATCTTCATTGATTCAAAGTTTCTTTAATTTTGTATCTAGAGCCTAACTATGTTAAAAAGCATCACAATGTTTAGGTTTATGCTTTATTATACACATATACACAGCAATAACGAGTTAGGGCAATATATGTACATGTCAGACATATATTCAATTTGTTGCTAAAGTTCATAAAAAATGTTTAGCTAATTATATCTTTAAAATTAATAGCCGAAAAGCTTTATGTATCGTCAAACAAAACAATCAAATAACGAAACTCATCTTTTGACTTGCTGTTGTTTTCATCTATTGAACCGGTATCTGCGTGTAGCTCTTGATCTAGATGTGCTGACTCAATAGTAAATAAAACCGATGAAATTACATTCTAAAATGCAAGCTAACGTCGGTGAAAGAGAGAGAGAGAGAGAGAGAGAGAGAGAGAAATCAAGATGGCGCCCATAATTTCCAAAGGTGTGCTCTGGTGGAAGTCACGCGAAATCATGCGAAATCACGCGGAAGACATGTATAAAATAGTTCGGGGAAAAAAGGCAGACAGACGAAGGTTGGTGACAGCGGTGATCTCAAACACGGAAGTTGTTGGCTTGCAAAGACGAATCTTTTTTTCATTTCTTTAATTTTGTGGTACTAAACCAGGAACATTTCAGCAACTAATCAACAAACAAACGAAGAAACCAAACGCACAACGATATAAATAAGCAATTTCATATTAACTAATCGATTGTAAGACCAACAGCGAAATACGAAAAAGTAATTAAATAATCAATCCTTGAATTGTTATTCAAGCACACAATAAAACCCTTATTTCTCTCAACTCAGTAGCAATCTCGTACTATCAGGATGTTGCCGTCGGGTCACCAGTTCGCAGGATAGCCACCTGCTGTAGGGATCTAATTCCAAATGCACGTTTCCTCTCTTTGAAAATACTGCCATCTAACTCGAAGTAAAGATATATCGCAGATTTAGTGAATAGGTATCAGTGCAACCAGTACACTACGTACCTTGTTATTTATGAACGACGTTTTCAATGGGAGTATAACTTATAAACCCATAATTGACGTCCGTGTTATTTTTCCACGATTGCGATCATAACACCACCTATGGTGAGATGTTGGAAACGAAGCATTATTTGGGTCCAAATATTGATCGCGATGCTCTCATCAGAAAGGAGAGATTCAGCATACATTTCCATGATATTTTTGTCCTTTCTGATTTCGGCCTGTACTCCTGAAAATAAAAGCTTTTCAGAAGCGCAACTACTAATTAACAGAGTTAAAGCGACGAAATTGTTTCCGTGCCATTTGCTTGCCTTTTATGTTACATTTTTTCGACTTCGCATGCAATCGCAGGCCATGCTGCTCTCGCAGCCGGAAGAACAAAATACCTGTAAAACTGCTGATTAACGCACGGGTTCGTTAAAAGATAACTTTATGCGGACAGGACAATATCTAGAACGGTCGTATTGAACTGAATGCAGACGTGCGACGTGTTTAGTAAAATAAACAAATCAATCAACTAATTGACTACTAATATAAGAACGACCAAACACGAAAGAGTTTATGATTCACCATCTAATCACGAATCTTTTTTCGACAATCATTCTTTAAGGGGCTTAGCTCTGATTGATTATCTTTTTTTTATTTTGGTCTTGTGTGATATCAAAGGTGCACCCTACCAATCTTAATGTTTTCTCTAAGAAAAAAATCGGTTTATTGTAATACTATGAACCTTTTATAAAGGGAAAGCTTAATATGGGAGTACTCAATAATGTTTTGTAAACAAGAGTGTTCGCTGGCTTATTAAAGCCTCACTAAACCTTGTATCTAACTTCTAAAATCCTAAATGAAACAATCGACTGAGCAATTCAATAATCCACGCACTGTCGAGCATCAAAGCGATCAAAAACAGAAACGGATTTCCAAACGATGTTATATTATTAATTCTGAGTTACTTCCTGAGATATCTATTTTACCATACGCACGAGCTTCAAATACATTAGTTTGGAAATATGTAAAGGATAAAGCCATGCTTTATGGAAGAAATCAGAATATGTGTCTGGATTTTCGTAGAGACTTTTGCAATAATTCATTAGACGTCACGACATAGTTTGAACAGGTGTTTTATATTTTATCAGAATTTCAATTCTATTTTGAAGACGTGTAAGGGATACTCCGCTAACTTACTTTTCCCTTACAATTAGCGTTTACTTATTTAAAGAAAAATGGCTAATTATGCGTGTATATATATATATATATATATATATATATATTTATATATATATATTTATATGTATATATTTATATATATATATAAATATATATATGTATATACCTACATATATATATATGTTATATATGTTTATATATATGTCTATATATGTTTATATATACATAGATGTAGCAGCATAATTATATATATATATATATATATATATATATATATATATATGTATACATAGGACGCGTGTGTACCAATATAATCCAAACAAAGTATAATATAAGACACTATTTTTTCTTAGCTAATTCGCCTTGTATTGGTCTATAAGTGAGTTCTAAATAGGTTCCTCGCAAACAACATTGTTCTGCGTAAACAACATTGTGTGCCACTAAGAAGGTTATTTCTGCTGAGGTGGTTGACTATTTCTCTATTTAATATGGATTCCAGCAACTTACTCACTCACTAGATTTAGTGTAAAACCCCAATTTGAGTAAAAAAATATGAAAAAACAGTTCAAATATTACAACACTGTAAAATAACGAGCATATTACTAACAATACTATTAATAAAATGTATATATATATATATATATATATATATATATATACGTACACACACACACACTTTGCGTGTGTGTGTGTGTGTGAGAGAGATTTATTTTATTCATTCGGAATCGACTGAACCGATTTTTACAAAAGTCCATACGAAGATATTTGATGAAGTTTTTAGGTGTTTTAACGTAGATTTTGTGTCAGAATACGTCATGTTCGTACGATAATCGAAAACATCCAATTGAATAAAAGAAGTTCATCTTTGACCAACATAACACTCTCATACAATCTCGCAAGTGCATTTTAGAAGTTTTATCATCGCATCATCAGAAAAACCCGTCTCATGAAGTAAACTCTACCCTTCTTTACAAAAACAGGGCGCGTTAAAAGTGAATGCGTCTTTTAGACGAATTAATTAAACCATGAAATTGGCTTTGGTGGGTTTAACTTTAATTCTGGGTGATTATGTAAACAAAAATGTATAAAATTAAAATTTGCTTCTTTGACAAAAACAGGCGGCTTCAGCATAAATATTAAAGTGTAGAGCACATTTAAACCATGATGACATTATTTACAGATCTATACTCCTATATATTTTTGTGCATTGATATTCATATTAATAAACTCTTTTCTTTTCTATTCGTATCTATTTGCTTCCCTAAAAAAGCAAAATGTTACACCAGGTCGTTTTTAATCTAGGGTTTAACCAGCTCGCCGATAAAGAGGCAAAAAGGGGCAATCCGCTGTACACAAAAATAATAATTTTCTCAGTATAGAGGATTTCCCCTCAATTGACCGAGACAAATTACCTTAAGTATCGCATCAGAACAGATACTAGACTTCGATAACGGGCCGGAGGCTAAGAACAACCGAAAAACGGTAAGCCTTTTCTTTCTATTTATGGTATTTATTTGCTTCGCCACGAGAGCAAATTAGGCATGAGCCCGTTTTTTAATGTGGAGGGGGAAGAGAAAGGGGAACTAGCTCCCTTCAGAAGAGAGAAGGGGGCGTTAGTATATAGGGTCGCCCCTACATGGACAAGCAACTTAATGCCACAAGGGCAATGTTCTTATACATTGGGGTGCCCCTACATACGGTCTTTAGTGCAGCACCTGCCGCAACAAATACTACACTTTGATGTTGTATTATATGCCTCTCCACTGAAGAAAGTAGGTACGAGACCGTATTTTATATGGATGGGGAGGGGGCAAGCACACATGAAGGAGGGAAGGGGTGTGTGGTAGTGGCGCCTCCAGCTATGTAGGGTTGCCCCTCCACAAGAACGTTACATTCCAAACAAACCTCAGCAAAAAAATACCTTAATCTCATCGAAAAGCACTTCCCGTAAAAAAACGGTTACACAACATAACACATAACTTAAAACTGCACTATAGCTTCTGCGACAACCTAGTGGTGATAGTCAAAGCACATGATAATTAAATATTAAATGATAGCTGGTAAAACAACAAAATAATACAAAAAAGACAAAATAAAATTATTACAAATAGAAATGGTCCAAACACAAATAGAAATAAATACACTACAAATGAGCAGTAATTTTTTCACTGTAGAACAACTTCTACCCAGTCAGAATATTTGCCAAAGAAAACCTGAATAACTTAGAATATAATCAAGATATGACCGCCTCAGATCTTATAAGCTGATACTAAGACCACAGAACCATTTTTAAAAAAATAGAAAAACGAATAAAACCAGCGTTATGAGATTACTGCTGGAAACTTAAGGAAAGTGTTCGATTCCAATATTCGAGTAGAAAATAATACAGAAAACTAGTACATATAGAAGCTTAGGTTATCCATGTAGACTATGTTTAAGTTAGAAATTAGATATCCTAAATCTTTTCTCCCGATCTATGTGAAAAGATCACTAAGCGAAATGTAGTGGCAATTTCAGGCATGGGAATATGTTATTCCGCCAAAGTTATGAAATCTACTAAAGGTTTGCTGTTGTTGCATCTTTGGGGGCACGGAGAAATATGTTCTTCCCACCATATCACTGTTATAACGGAAGTGGACGATTATAATAGCAAGCGAAGCAATTCTATTCTGAATCACAAAAGGGAAAAGAAATAGGGGAATATGAAAGGAAGATTGTCAATAGCTAACAATTCAATAAGTGGAATGCGATAGAAAACGAGTATTATAGAATAAAATGTACCATATAATGTCTTTCTGCGGGGTATATATGTGGGATGATCCTGGGTTTTTATTTTAGAGTTTACCGACACGCAGATTTAGAAAATAACACACGCCGTAGGGAAACGATAATCAAAAGTTTAAGAAAGCGCGAAATGCGTCTCAGAAGTAAGGTTATAGTTATAGAAGTGTGACGTATTTAATAATCTCTGCCGGGGTTACTGAGATTCTACACTTTATATGTCAAAGTGGTTCATTACAATAGAGAACATCTGCAATTTGTGGAGCCTGACCACTGTGGATATTGTAAGCGGGCGTTTTCTATTTGATCACTTATCATCAATGAAGAAGAGATCAAGGGCTTGTATACAAGAGGCCTTTGAAACATCCAAAACTCGAAAATGCTAGTTATATTTATGGAATAGTAGTTTCTTTTTTATTTGAATACTATCATCTACTTTTAAAAGTCAAAAAATAAAGCATCTTCTCAATCAGAAAAATTGCGTTGTTAATAAAGTTTTCATAAGTAATAGAATGCATCCAATGAATAATATGTACTCTTCTTTTAAGTTTACAGATAAAAGTAAGATATGCACATTTTTTTAAAACATGTAGTTTAAGTTATTTCCCGTCTTTACGTTTTCTTTAGAAATTATCAGAAGCGATTATTAGATTTTCGAAGAACCTAGCAGATTACGCTGTTTATACATAGATTACGCATGGCATTTTAACAGCGATCATCCCCGTCAGAAAATATGGAAATGTCAGATGAGGACACCTTTCTGCTGACGATGCAATCACTCCAGCATCATTTCACGCCTTTTATTTTGAGTGAGATTGAGAGCGTCTGCGTGGCATCTTCCTCTCGCCCAGCGAACTCACAGAGGACAAACGCCATGGTAGATTCTGACATGCAACATAAACACTGCGCTCCGGCAAAGTTATGCCAACTGCAAGACAATATTATACTAAAATAATACGACATAAACTGATAACTTACAAACAATAAATAAATAATTTATGGGGTAATTTCGCAGTTATCACGAAGTAATAAAGTTAGTATATATCCGACACAATAGTGCTATTGACTATAATTAGTAGGGCTATGAAAACAGCATATGCTGATCATTGTTTGACTCTCGAGGATATATCCGACACAGTTAATCAACCGAAAAATAACACCACTCTATATAAAAGCATGCAAGGTATCCACAGAATATGCTGTTATCATAGCGCTAATCGTAAGTATAAGCATAGGTTTATTTTCTAATTATTGTTTCTTTAAATTAACACATTAAGGTTTTGACGGTCATGTGAGTTAGAAAGCTATTTGGGTTTATGCTGGATTGCTATATTCTAGATAGTTATAATTGTCTATAGCTGTCCATTTGCTATATAATACGAAAAATTACCAATTGAGTAGGAATTTGAATTTAATAGCTATTTATGGACACATATCTTTATCCTTTACACATTTCCAAACTAATACATTTGAAGCTCGTGCGTATGTTAAAATGGATATCTCAGGAAGTTACTCAGAATTAATAATATAAAATCGTTTGGTCATACATTAACTCGAATTAAATTGTAGAAGTCAGGAACACTCAGTTTTCTAAAGCATATACATACGAAAATCACACAGCATATATAAACCTTTATATTACCACGGAATTAAAAATTGGGGATTGTATAGGAGTGAACAAGAAATAAAGCATTTTGATCCGGCAAACAATATCTGACGAGGCCTTTCCTTATAATTTGATGTTCATAAAAAGAGTCAAATCCAGCTAGCATACTTATTTTATACACAGTGCTTAACAAATTAATATTAAGTGCAATATGTACGTAATTTGATTTACTTATATATATATATATATATTAGAGTTTAGTAAGCCAATTCAACACAGATTCTTTTAATTAAACAAAAACTTATATGCTTATAAAATCCACCCTTTCGACGAAACACATTTTTATCGGAATGGACACCGTTTCTCATTTTTTCTCATATATTTCATCCTGTGATTACTTCGAAAAGTTAAGTTTTTATAAATAAAGGTTTGATTTTTTTTTTAATTTTGAGTTAAATTGGCTTAGTAAACTAACAATTTGAATTTCCTCTTAAACGACTATATTATCACCCAGGAATTATGCCTCTCTCTCTCTCTCTCTCTCTCTCTCTCTCTCTATATATATATATATATATATATATATATATATATATATATATATATACGTGTGTGTGAGCATAAGCTCCTGACTGCATTCACTGCAATTCAGAGTTCCTATCCGTCGCGATTACCACCTGAGGAAGGCCAGAAGAATAGTTGGCCGAAAGGTCGTGAAGCAACTAAAAAAAAATATGAGGATAATAGTCCGCAATAAATAAAAATTAATAAATAATACCCATCTCAATGAATTCCAATTAAAATAATGTATACCCTTCGGTACGGATCCGACTATAGAAGATCAGATAATAAATGAACATGAATTTAGAAGACCAAAAAATTCAACCTTGATCGCCCTTCGGGGCCCGTAGCGCAGTTTATAAAGACGTTGAATCACTGCGGTTTCATGTGAGAATTCTCTGAAGATAGCGGTTTCAACCCTACCCAAACCGGCCAGAGGTCTACTTGTCCAAAACGTGGTAGACGGCAACAACTACGGAAGACAGTAATTGCAGTGAATGCAGTCAGGAAATTCAAAATTCCTATCTGTTGCGATTACCACCTGACGAAGGCCAGATGAAGAGTTGGTCGATACGTTGCGAAGCAACTAAGAAAAAAAGATGAGGATAATAGTCCGCAATTAATAAAAATTAATAAATCTTTAATTAAATGTTACTGTCTAACATCTATTGGCAGACAATTTTCTTTTTTGCCCTGGTTTTTACAAATGTTCTGAATTTTAACGTAACGTTTCGCTGTCTTGTTTCTTCGGTGAATAACTGCCACACGTCGAAAATAATACGAGTTGCTTTTTCTAAACTTTACAACTATCATCATATATTATTATAATTATATTCGAAAATAAGGTTAGATCAAATGGGAGTTCAGTGTTGCCAGACTGAGATTTAAAAAAAATAACAACATTCAGAAGGACAAACTGCTTAAAAGAAGCTTGAATTCGCGAGAAATATCGGGGATTTAGGCTTATTTGCAGCAGTCTATCTTTATTAATATCTAATTGGTCATTTTGAAAGTGACCATACGGTCTAACTAAATGGAGAAACAAGAATAATATTAGATAGATTATGACCACTTGGGATTCAAAAGTAAAATTTCTTCCTAACAATGTCCTTTCATTTCTTAAGTATTTTTGTTATAGAAAATGCACTCTTTTGCCATTGTGCAGAATACGATCATTCATTTAATTTAGATCATGCGAATATTATAAAATAGGTGATAGATAGAGCTAACAGAAGACTTTTAGCGTCAACACTAATATTAAACACTAATACTATTACGCAAAGAAAGGGCTTCAACCATTTAGCCCCTAGTATACGGAAAATAATAATCAAAGAAAAAAATATCAAAACAGATCCTGATTAACCGTTTTTCCTTAATCCTTGAATAATTCAACAAAATGAATAAGTTTAGAGAAAAAAAGTGTACATATAGACATTGAACAACCCAATCTTCCGATATGGCTAGGATTCTAACACTGATTCCTTTTCATTTTCGTATAGTCTATGATCGTTTTTTGTTTTTTTTTGTTGCATTTTCGTTTTAATATCCTGAAGATGTCATCTGCCATAGGGACGAAACGTTGATTATTTCATAAATTCATTCGCTTTTTCTTTTTTCAAAACGACATAACGTCAACCATCGCTGGTATTTTTATTTTATTATTTTACACACACATATATATATATATATATATATATATATATTTATACATACATATATATATATATATATATATGTATATATATATTGGCAGACGATCGATTTGATTAATGGTCGTAACAGTTCCAATAAATATGGTATAATAACGTCATTCTAATTTTAACATGAACACATTCTTCTACTACTAGTAGTAGTGAAGGGAATTCTGCACGACACATTTCATTAAGGTTTTTCTTAATACTCTGCATTACTCTTTCTAAATTGGAACTTTCCACATATATATATTCACACACATACATGTATATATGTATGCATGTATGCATTTATATATATATATATATATATATATATATATATATAACACGTATATATGTATGTATGCATATATATATATATATATATATACATATATACATATATATATTAAGAAACAACATTTTATTTTATTATCCTTATCGTTATTTATGAGATTATGAAAAATAATATGAACAAAAAAAAACGCACGAACCATTTATTTGAAAATGCATAAAGCTTCTGTAGATTTTATGAAGGAAAAAATATAATATTTCAAAATATGAGTGGCGTTTTTAACATGAAATGACTGTAAGTTTTCTTCTCAAATATTTCAATATTATTGTCTTATTGGACAATACTGCAACTAAAACTGCCTATACTTATATAAACCCTGTTCCCATTTATTATATACAAGGAATTAGTTTATCATCTTTTGCATTTTGTACTAAATAAGCTAAGTGGTATGCACTTAACTTATTAATTCCCAATGCCTTCCTGGAAAAGATATAATAGTAAATTTGCATAATTCGACAACAAGTTTTCACGCTCCTATCGAATTGAGAGTAAGATCGAAGTGTTGACACGTTAAAGGATGGTATACTAGTAAAACATACAAGTAAAAACCTATCCGCCTTAGAAATAGGTATTAATGAAGCTAAATATAGGAGAAAAACACAAAAAATAAATAATATTTCTTTGAGCCAAAAACAGCAAAATTGTGATTAGAATGGTGTTATTTGATATGTTCCGATGTTACGTGTAGTTAATGAATATAAACATTTAAATTAGGAAGAAAAACTATAAAGATTTATAAACGGAGCATGGATTTTAATTCAAGTACACTTTGTCTGATTCTCTTCTCTTCAGTAGTCCGTCGCTGACGACGATGACGTTGCACCATGCCTAACAGTCCCAGATAGATTACGCCTGATGGACTCGCTGATGACTGTGGAGTCCAATTCGTGAATTGCATACACGGCCGCAGGCAGCACAGGGGAAGATGCCGTCTGCCCGCTGCGCCGCGTGCCTTTGGTGTCTTCTTCGCTCTGCTCGGTCGTTATAGGTGGAGGTGAAAGTTTTCAAGCCCTCTTGGCAGATGTTTCGCCATTCTCTCCGATCGGCAGCAGCATGTTCGATGGCGTTGGATTCTATGCCACATTTTTTCAATGATGTTTTTAGTTGGTCCTTGAAACGTTTACGTGGACCCCCAGGGTTGCGTCTGCCCTCTGCAATTTCCCCGTAGAGGACCTTGCATGGGAGCCTTTCTGCTGGCATCCGGATGGTGTGACCAAGCCACCTAAGTTGTCTATGAGTTAGAATTATTTCAAGTGGGTCCATTTGAGTGCGCCTGCGTATCTCATTGTGTGGCAGCCTGTGCCACCATTTTAAACCT
Organism: Euprymna scolopes; assembly: GCF_053919585.1. NCBI lineage: Eukaryota > Metazoa > Mollusca > Cephalopoda > Sepiida > Sepiolidae > Euprymna > Euprymna scolopes. The sequence continues at coordinate 62,089,702 of NC_136494.1, read as the reverse complement.
AGTATACGCTGTAAGCAGTTGGTATGAAATGCTTCTAGCTTTTTCAGGTGGCGTCTATAAGGCACCCATGACTCGCTGCCGTACAAGAGGATAGAGAGACAGATTGCTCTGTAGACAGAAACCTTGGTGGTGGTGGTGAGGTTATGGTTCATAAAAACTCTGTGCGAGAGTCTGCTAAAGGCAGCAGCAGCCAGACCAATGCGCCGTTGAACCTCACTTGTGAGGTCACAGGAGTCAGTGAGCACTGAGCGAAGATAAGTAAACTCTTGAGTGTTTTTCAGTGGCTGTTGATTGATTGTGAATATTGGGGGTTCCTGACGATGTTCACATATGTTAAGTGCTCTGTTTTGTTGATGTTGATGGCTAGACCAGCTCGGGAGTAAATGTTGGAGATAGTGTTGATGGTGCGCTGAAGACCCTCTTCAAGTGAGCTCACCAGAGCTGTGTCGTCGGCGTATTGCAATTCATGGATTGCTTCTTCTGTCACACGTGATCTGGCATGGAGGCGACGCAGGTTGAAGAGGTTGCCATCCAGCCGTATGAGAGGCGGATCCAATCAGCAGGATGGAATCGCTGTTTGGCAGCATTGGAAACCGCAGCAAGAAAAAGATTAAACAAGATGGGCGCTATGACGCATCCCTGCTTCACACCTGATTCTACCAGGAAGGGCTCAGATTTTAGTCCTGAACTGGAGACGCGAGCCATAGATCCATTATGGAAAGCCTTCAGGACACCCAGGAATATTGGTCGGCAGCCAAATTTTACGAGTACTTTCCAGAGCAAAGGACGGTTCACAGTGTCAAAGGCCTTGGCGAGATCTACAAAATCCATATATAGATATTGTTGTTGCTCGACGCTTTTCTCCTGGAGCTGCCTTGCCACAACGACCATGTCAATCGTGCTGCACTCCTGTCTGAAGCCACACTGCGATTCATGTAAGACTTGATTGACAATGTGTTGGATGATACGAGACAGTAAAATTCTAGTGACAACTTCCCCTGAGGTTGACAGGAGGAGAATGCCTCGACTATTGCCACAGATATTTCTGTCACCTTTCTTTTTATATATGCTGATGATCACTGCACCCTTCCATTGTTGTGGGCAGCAGCCTGGCTCCCAGACATCTTGGATAATGTTATGGAGACAAGTGGTAATGGCATCTCCGCCAAGCTTAAGAAGCTCAACTGGTATTCCATCAGGGCCAGTGGCTTTATTATTCTTGAGGTTGTTAACTGCACGGCTCACTTCATGGATAGTTGGTATTACATCCAGTTCTTGAATTACAGGAAGGTCAGGAAGATGGTCAAGAAAAGTAGGGTCGATAGCCTGTTCAGTAAGTCTTGGTAGTGTTCAGCCCACCGATCGAGTATGGCAGTCTTCTCAGTATAGAGTATGGAACCATCAGCACTACGGACTGGGCAGAGGCTATTGTTCTTTGGCCCATAAGGGCATTATAAAATTGATGTTGGTCCCCCATATCAGCTAAACCTTGGATCTCAGTTGCAAGATTGGTCCACCATTCATTTTGCATTCTTCGGGTTTCCTGTTGGACTTTTGACCAAAGCTCGGCTAGCTTGGCACGTGATGCTGGAGTTGGATTTGCAGTCACTGCTTGTTGTTGCCGATTTTTTTCTTCAATTAGTTGATGAATTCCATCAGACTGCTCGTCAAACCAGTCTCTATGTTTTCTTCTTGAGAATCCCAAAATGTCCTTGGCAGTATTGAGGAGGACTTCACAGATGCTTTCCCATTTTTCAGTTAAGAAAGCCGTTGTTATGGGATCTGCTGCAGGAGTTGGTAAGGTAAGACATTCAGCCAGTTCGTTTTGTAGAGCAGCCCGTGCTGTAATGTTGTTGGGAGCTTTGAGGTCAAGATGTTTTCTGGGAGCTTGATGGCGAGCTGGAGGCCGGATTTTAAGAAGGAAAATAGAGCGGGCAAGGTGATGATCTGTCCACCCATCTGCTCTCCTCATAGCTCTGGTTATTCTCACATCTTTCATGTCATTACGTCGTACAATAACATTGTCAAGTAGGTGCCAAATTTTGGACCTAGGATGCATCCAGGTGGTCTTGAATTTGTTTTGGAGCTGGAACATGGTATTTGTGATGGACAGATTATGTTGAGAGCAGAATGTTAAAAGATGCAACCCATTATCGTTACATTTTCCAACTCCATGATGCCCTAGGACTCTCTCACAGAGATAGTGACTGCTGCCCACTCTTGCATTGACGTCCCCAAGGAGAATGATCTTATCTTCTTTGGGGATTGTCAGCATGATCTCATGGAGTTGGGTATAAAATTGGTCTTTCAATTCATCAGCTGAATCTAGGGTTGGTGCATACACATTGACCAGGGTAGCGTGAAGTTTATTTGATAAGGGGATGCGCCAAGTTATTAGCCTCTCATTGTGACCCGTTGGGCTCTGGGGAATGCTGGTGAGTAGCCTGGTCTTGATGGCAAAGGCAACTCCATGGATGCGAGGAGCACCCCTATAAAGACCCTTCCAGAAGAAGGTGTATCCCTCTCCTGACTCGGTGAGGGAGCCCTCATCTGAGAATCGGGTTTCATTGAGAGCAGCGATGTCGATGTTGTACTTCTTTAACTCAAATGCAATTAGAGCTGTTCTCCGTTTAGGTCTTGAGTTGTTGTCAAGGTCGAGAAGAGTACGCAACTTTCAAAGTGCCAATTATTAGCTTCTTAGTATTATTAGGATCGAGGTATGGGTTGCCACGACGAGGCTCGCCTACCTGTCCGTGGAGAGTGGAACAGACACTTGTTTGGGTCACCTTTTCTAGACCCCTCCCAATTCAGGGTGGGCGGTGTGGATCCTGAAAAGGGCCGCCCAGTCACCCTGGGAGCTGCCGAAGAAGGCTGCTGTTCCAGTCCCAGCCATCCAGCGACCATCACCCCGGGGCTGCCTCACGTGCAGGGTTGGAGCTAAGGGCTGCCAGCAACAACCTTACCTGCCCCCACCACTCCTTCCCCATCGCCGGAGCACTTGTATTTGTAGGTGGAATAAAAAAAAAGTAGTGTGTGGGAAATGAAGAGTATGCATGGGCAAAACTAGTGCAGTGATGATTTGAGTGAAAAGTGGGTGCACGCTCCACAGTCCACTATCTTGGCAGACCATCAGCGGTTCCTGTGGTAGATAGAGATCATGACGACTGGACTGACAGGCTGCTGCAGGAGTGTGTCAAGAGTCAGGTTTGTAAGACTTTGCCTAATGTGTCACCCCAACACAGATTTTCTCCTTGGGGTTTACTTCCCTAGCCCAATGTCAACTAAGGATAACCCACTGGACTGTGGGGCAGGGGTTGATGTGAGACCAGGGCGTGTCCACACGTCGGTGGGCCATGGACTCACATCTCTGGGGCCCCCTGCTGCTCCGAGGCAACCAGTTACTGTGTGTGGCCACGAGGAGGCACAGCAGAGGTCTTGGTGTTAGAGAGGCTGTGTACAGGCAGGGGAAGACTTACGCACTCGGCTTCCCTATTCGCACAGGGCTAGCTAGCGGTGGCACTGAAAGCGAGAAAGCACAAGCAAAGCATGCAACTTATACTAAGGAGCATGCAGAGCATGCGGCCTATTGCCCAATAACCACACTAGACGCTTCATAACACCCTGTGTATATACATACACTCACACACAAATTTATTGTCTGATTATAATAAATAGTAAGAGCCCTATCCATGGTAAATTGTTCATAATAAGAACTTATTTAATAAGTATTCGGCGAGATTTATTAAGAATGCATTTTATATATCTAAGTTGTTGAACGTTTTAAAAAGACAATGCAATGTATTTCATAGTAGTTCATTTAGGTTATTGTAAATTTTAAATGGATTTTATATTAACCAAAGTTTTCAAGTATTTTAGTTTCTCATTTACTATTACCTTGCCGTATTATTTCCAACAGTAGTATACTCTATCTGTCTCTCTCACTCTCTCTCTCTCTCTCTCTATATATATATATATATATGTATATATATACATATATATATAATTATTTATTATAATAATTAAATACCTCTATCTATCTATCTATATATATATATATATATATATATAATTGTTTATTATAATAATTAAATACATACATACACTAGTGTTTCATCCTTTCGAGAATCTTCAGTGCAAGATGTCATGATTTACACCAGTCGAGAGATTCGAACACTGAACTACGAGTCATCTCTGGCTCGATTAGCAAAGGCCGTATCCAATCGGTTAACATGAACCGCGAGAAATAACGTTGAAATTAAAGATCCTATTTTAAATGTGTTTTAACGTAAGTCACAGTGATCTAATCGTTATATGATGATCTATGCATAAGAGGAAAATTGACCGACTTAATTAAACTGGAAGTGCTCAATGATAATAAAACGAGTTTCTTAAAGGAGCTGACATAATTATTTACTATAATAATGAAATACCTACAGTCAGTAGTGTGTCATGCTTTCAAAACAATTCAGTGCAAGACGAACCACCTCTGGTTCGATTAGCAAAGACCGTATCCAATCGGTTACCATTTACCGCGAGAAATAACGTTGAATTTAAACATTTTATTTTAAATGTTTTTAACGTAAGTCACAGTGGCCTAATCTTTATATGATGCTATATGCATCAGAGCTAAATTGACCGACATAATGCAACTGAAAGTATATAGGATACCTTAATCGCCATATATATTTTATAACCTACTAACTAGCTCTACCTACGTATTGAGCACTTTTGAAGCAAATACTTAAAGTTTACGCATATATTTATACTTTGGTATATTAATTTTATGTGAGTAAATGAAGTAGTTATGTATATATATATATATATATATATATGTATATATATACATATATATATATATATATAAGAAACAAGTTTCTTATATATATATATGTATATATACATCTATACATTTATATATAAGACACGAGTTTCTAATTATATATATATATATATACGTGTGCGTATGTGTGTGTGCATATATGATGATTGCAACGTCTTACCAAACGAGTGTCACTCCCTCGGACACTGAATGTCACACGCTCATGTAGACATGGCACTGAAGTCGGTCAATTTATACATATATATATATATATATATATATATATATATATATATACATACGCGCATACATACACATATACACATACATACACATGCACACATACATATTTATAAATATGCACACATATATATACATACACATATATTCATGTACATACACACATGCATACATACACATATATATACATATACACGCACACACATATACACATACAAACACGCATATACATACAGATACACATACAAATATGTATACATTTTAGCATATGTACATACACATACATTTACCGACTTATACATAGATATATACATTTATACACACACACACACACACACACATATATATATATATATATATATATATATCTTCTCTTCTCTCTCTTGCTCGTAATCGAAGTCGACGATGACCAAGGCATCAATCAGTTCGGCGTCGGGGGTCGGTGAGTCGTGAGATGGCTGATGAGGCAAATCCGTGCTCGGCAGACTCTTCCACACTCTGGACACGTGAAGGCGGTATCGGCAGGCTGTGAACCGGCAGCCCTCTCCTTCCTCCTCTTGCGCTTCTGCTGGTCGTGGGGCATGCGTTGATCCTCTCCCTTGTCGGCTCCCAGGTAGATGGCGCAACGCCAGGCAGAACGTTCCGCAACGCGACTCTCCCAAGACTGGTGGCTGATGTCAAAGTCTTTGAGGGAGGTTCTCGGGCAGTCTTTATATCGTTTCTTTTGGCCTTCTGCTGTTCGCTTTCCCTGGGTGAGTACCCCATAGAAGAGGTGTTTGGGGATTCGGTCGTCAGGCATGCGATAGACATTGCCTACCCACCGGAGCTGGGCTTTGCGGATTATGGTGGTTCAAGAATTCTGTGTCAGGAATTCTGTCTTGCCAGCGGATGTTGAGAAGATTACATAGGCATCTTAGGTGTAATCCATTCAGCTGTTTTTCATGTCTTTTATATGGCGTCCAAGTTTCACAGCCGTAGAGTAGGGTTGCCAGGACGGGTGCTCGGTATACTTTCAGTTTGGTTGCGAGTGTAATGTCTCTCCTCTTCCACACATTGTCTCTAAGTCTTCCAAATGCAATGCTCGCTGTGGAGGTCCTATGGTTTACCTCAATGGCAATGTTGTCGGTGCGGGAGAGGGCGCTGCCAAGGTAGGTGAATTGCTCCACAGCATGAATCTTCTGCCCTTTTACAGTGATGCCGGGTTCGTGGTATGTATCTCCTGGGGCGGGTTGGTACATAACGTCTGTCTTCTTTGGACTGATGGTGAGACCAAAGTTGCAACAACTGGTGGAGAGTCCGTCCATTTCACTTGCATCTCTATCTCATTTGGGGCGTTAAGGGTGCAGTCATCGGCAAAGAGAAGGTCTCTGATGATGTTTTCCCTCACTCTCCTGACTGCCTGCATTCGCCTGATGTTAAACAATTTCCCGTCACATCTGTACTTGATGTCAATGCCAGAGCGACTGTCTTTGAAAGCGTCCTGGAGCATGGCAGAAAACACCATGCTGAAGAGCGTCGGGGCTAAGACACAACCCTGCTTGACTCGGTTGGTCACAGGGAACGGCTCTGAGAGGACGCCGTCATCCAGGACACGGGCGGTTATGCCCTCGTAGAACTGCCTGACAATGGCGATGAACCTGTCTGGACAACTAAATTTTTCCATGATCCGCCAGAGCCCATTTCGGCAAACAGTGTCGAAGGCCTTGCTCAGGTCGACGAACGTCGTGTAGAGGCCCCGGTTCTGCTCGACACACTCCTGCAGTTGGCGTGCAGCAAAGATCAGTCATCCCGCGGCCCGCTCGAAAGCCACACTGGCTCTCGGGAAGACGACCATCTTCAAGCTGTACAAGCAGGCGGTTGAGAAGGACGCGGGCCAGGATCTTCCCGGCGATGGAGAGAAGGGATATCCCGCGGTGGTTGTCACATGACTGACGATTTCCCTTGCGCTTGTAAATGTGAACAATAGTAGCATCACGAAAATCTTGGGGTAGTTCCTCACTCTCCCACATGGATTGGAGGAGATCTGTCAGTCTTACAAGCAGTGTAGGCTCACCAGATTTGTATACTTCTGCTGGAATTGAGTCGAGGCCATGTGCCTTCTCAGAGGAAAGTTGCTTGTTGGATTTGCTTACTTCCTCTGACGAGGGTGGGATGTCGAACTCCTCGTTGATAGGCTCCTGGCGTAGTCAGTCGATGGCTTAATCGTTGATGGAAGATGGCCGGTTTAGAACGCTGTTAAAGTGCTCTGCTCATCTATCAAGAATCTGCTTTTTGTCATTCAAGAGAGTTGTTCCATCTGAGCAAAGCAGGGGGGAGGAGCTAGAGGACTGGGTACCGTAGACAACCCTCAGCGCATCGTAAAACTTCCTCATATCATGGCTGTCGGCATGCTCCTGGATCTCATCTGCTTTGGCGCTCAGCCAGGTATCCTAAATGAGGCTGAATCTGGGCTGCACCTTGCTGCGGATGTTGATGAAGGCAGCTTTCTTTGCGAAGCACTTGGGGTGACGATGATGTACACGGAGGAGTTGGCGTTTCTCCTCCAGGATGATATATATATATATATATATATATATATATATATATATATATATATATATATATATTCATATATACACATACATATACATACCCACACATATATCTACATATATACATATAACACACAAAAACATATATACGCATACATATATACATACATATACATATATATATATACATACACATGTACATAAAAAACATACATATATGCATACATATAATGATGGCTGATCAATTATTACGTGCTTTCAGCATATCAGGCCTAAATGCGTCACAACTTTTCCATCGCCACAGGACTATTTTTATAGACAAACGCCTTAGGGAGTATCTATACAAAGATGATGTTACGGAGTTTTAGCTTTATATGAGAGCAAAATCTCTGTCTCGGTTCAAAATGTTGAGATCCAGAAACGAGCAAGAACAAGATCGCCAGCAACAAATCAAACTGCAGACCAGCTTAATGCGGGTACTTGTCTCCCGCTTTATCTATAGGAAAAGTTGTTATCTCATTAACAAACATTTTGTTTAAAATGTATATATATATATATATATATATATATATATATATATATATATATATACATTAGCGTCCAAAACTAAGGGAAACTTTTTAAAACCGTATATTTGTTAGAAATAACAACTGTGAAAACCAGGAATTTTGACAACTGGTAGTCGTTATCATCCATAATAGCATACTAAAATTTGAATCATTTGAAAAGGATAGAAAAAGAAAATTATAACAACTATTTATTTATTTTCAAAATAGGAACCTCACAGCGTAAGGGAGAAAATTGAGAAAAACAATGTAAACAGCATGCTATATTCAATTTATTCTTATTTCCTCTAAAAAATAAGTCTTACTTGGTCATTTGTTAACGTTGTATCACTCAACACCATGGTGAAACGCCAAACACTTGATAACACTATGAGACAAGCTATTGTGAAGCTACACAAGGAAAAGCACACCATCAGAGAGATTTCAGAGAAAGTGAAACGTTCCAAGAGTGTTTAAGACAGGGTTGTTTAATTCTACAATATTACTGGCAAAATAGTTAGTGTTTTTAAAACCGGCGGACCCCGCAAAACGTTGGCAAAAGAAGATCGAATAACACAGCGTATGTCATTAAAATACCGTTTTAAGACTTGCACAGCAGTTAAAAAGGTTCTGAATAGTACCTCATATGTTCAGGCGTCAGGACAGACTGTGTCTAGACTACTGCAAGAAATAGGCTTGTTTAATCGAACCCCAGGGAATAAACCACTTGTTAGATTCGAAGAATAAGGAAAATAGATTAGAGTTTGTAAACAGGTATGTAAATTAGACATATGAAAATTTTCAAAAGTATTTTTAATTGATTAAATCAAGTTTAATTTATTTGGGAATAATGGAAAACAATTTAAAGAGATGTATTGGTGAAAGATTAAGGGCAAAGTGTACTAAAGAAACTGACAAATTTTGGGGCGGAAGTGTCATGGTATTTGCAATATTTTCTAGCCAAGGTACAATGTTTTCTCGCTAAGGTTACAAACTCGTGTAAACGCGCAGATCTATACAAATATTCTTCAGGCTCATTTTTTTGCCAATCATACAGAATTCAAGTTTCGATAGGGTTAACTTTATGCAAGATAGTTGCACATGTCACAAGGCAAGTAAGATTTCGAAATTATAGATAAGCCCCGCAAAGTCCTGACTTAAATCAAATAGAAAATATTTGGAAGACCTTAGGAGTGAAAGCTATGAAAATACATCCAACTTACACGGCGGATTTGTGGATGAAGCTTCAAGAAGAATGGTTAAAATTCGCATCGAGGATTGTCAAGAAGCGATTCGTTCTTACAGTCGAAGATGTGCAGCTGTCATTGACAGAAAAGTGCTCATTTACTAAATATTGATTGTATTTTTATTGTTTTTTGGCTGTTTGCATTGTTTTTCCCAATTTTGTTCCTTACTTTTGGACGTTCCTATTTTGAAAAATAACTAAGTAATTGTTACAATTATTTTTCTATCCTTTGCAATTTGTTAAAATTTTAGTATGTTATTATGGATGATAACGACTACCAGTTGTCACATTTTCAGCTTTTCACAGTTGTTATTTCTAACAAATATTAGGTTTTAAAATTTTGTACCTTAGTTTTGGATGCAACTATATATATATATATATATATATATATATATATATATATTTATATATATATATATATATTACATATGGATCAACAGGGTACATAAACTTTCAAGATGGAGCCTGACAATGACAAAGTAATTTCGAGGTTTTCATTATTTGCTAGCAATTATTTCAGCTTTGTAATTATTCAGATCACGAACAGAAATGTGTCATGTGAGTTATTTCCCTTTTACAACATAATCGTTAGTATTTTCATTATATCTTTTGTCTGGTATGTAATTATAATAAGATAAAATCTAAACATCTTTACGAAAGTGACTCACACCCATGTAGTTATTTGCAAGAAAACACACCAAAAGGTAGTAGAGGAGGCAATATGAGCTGTTATACTTGAATCCCAAGTAAACACAGCAATTCTTTATTTGTGTTGAAACATAAGATACTATTCTAATCCTCAATTCTGAATATTCTAAAGATACTATGCCTTCCTTAAATAAATAAAACTATTTCATATGCAGGAACTTACATTTATACATACATACATACATACATATATATGTATATATATATATATATATATATATATATATATATAAATGTATATATATATGTGTGTGTGTATATGTGTGTGTTTGTGTTTATGTGTGTGTATATAGATAAAGATATATATATATAGACTCGGAAGAAGATACATAGAGAGAAAGGAGTATGATATAGAGAGTAATGTTTATTAATGCGTTTTTAAAGTATTTATTAAAATAGGGTTTATTTTATTAATATTGCGTTGCTACACATATCGGTTCCTAAGTTGTTATGCTCAACCGATACACATTTTCCGATGTTACTTCTAGCGAAATGTTAATAGATAGGATTGGCGTTAAATATGAACATCAAAGAGAAAAAGAAAATGGAGGTCAAAACGGAAAGAAATATGATTCAGTATAAACAAATGGGAAATAAAAAATGTTGAAGAGCGGAAATAGTAAATAAACAAAACACAATGAAGTTCGCAAACATATATACAGATGTAGAGAAAGGCAGGATTTAATGGCATAATTAAAATACAGAAATCGTACTAAATTCAATGTCAGAGTCTTGGTCCACGGTAAGTATGTGTGCATTTCTATCTGTACAGTTTAAAAGGTGGATATCCTTCAAGTAATTTTTCGAAGAGAATTAAAAAAAAATGTTATTTGCACTTCTAGATTCATATTGGATGTTGATGGCATATTTCGGTGGATCTAACCTCTACCATTCTATATGTGTTTTATTCCAGACGTGGCCACATTTTTATCGAAGTTAGGAATATTCACATTGAACTTTAGCATTCCATTGATTTGTAAATTTTATTACTGTCTTTAATCGATAAAGAACCATCTGCTTCCAGTAGAATATCAATTAGAAATGATTGTTAGCCGCCTCTTTAAACAACGCTACCATACATTTTTGGATCGTTACATATTATCGTGTGTAAGTATAATACAATACATGAATATGTAATATAAAATTACTATTATCGATTTCAATGTTCTTATTCATGTTGTAGTATAGAATTCATACAGCGTCTATTGTATTCAGTTATATAATAGGTCTGCTTAGGCTGACATTGTCGTCAATTACAACCTTCACTTATTTAAAACGTCTTGCCGTAAGCTGTTCGAAATTCAGACTTTCTGTTTCGTCGTAAATGTTAGTTATTTCAATTACAGAAAATGTAAACCTGATCGAATGTACGGTCTTATATATGATGCCACATTGTAATTAGATTAAACAAACACGGAAATACTAGTGCGATACATTCAGATAATATAGAAAATATATAATTACTAACATTGGCAAATAGCCTTATATAAAAGGGATGTAGTTATAACTGTCCTCATGTATTAAACATGTGTGTAAAGTTTATACTCTGCCGTTTAATGTTATTAACCTGAGATCAGTTATATGTAAGCCGTCGGGATATAAAACTAAATTAATGTGTTAGAACATCTCAATTATTGATCGTGTAATTTCATATTATTTTCTTTTCCGGATTTTCTGCTTGATTTCTTTACGAAACCATTGGTTTTTAAATGAGGCTCCGTCTTCCAGTGTAATTACAAATTATCATCTTTTCTATGTTTAATATCTATTTTTGCTTTATTGTCCCATGATAACAGGTTTGATATTTGTTAGGAACTTATAGTAATCTACCATTTTTGGATTGTATGCAATTTTCTAGAGAGGTTTATGACGAATCTAATTATTCAGATGTATACTCTTTCATACTTCAATGACGATAAAATCATTTGAATATACAACTTTATTGTGCTTAATTTTGACGATTCAAATCGACAACACTATTCTAGACTTACCCATGAATAGACTGTTAAATAAAGAGCTTAGCTAAAGTAAAATAACATGTCAATTAAATATTAATATTAGTATTTAGAAAATTATACGTGTTATCAATTATTCATGACTATAACTAACAGTCAACGATTTTAAAATTATTATTAATACATTAACGAGATAATATTTTTTCGGTTTCAGAAATTATCGGTAATTTCGTAACAAAAGCTTCGAAAACGTTGGCAATGCTGAGCTGCGCGTACTGTGAAATGTTCGTACTTCTCCGTGCAATGTAAACAACTTGGCATCGTAATTGCTGAATCCACGGTATTTGAGATGTGTCAAATTGTAAACAAGGCAGTTTGTTTCGTCAATAAAATGGGTCGTAAAAGCGGTTTGAGTTGTTCTGAAAAGAGTACTATCCCGGAACACCTAGCAAAAGGAATAACTACCCTCGAAATATCGAAAATAATAGGAAGGCACCATCAACCCGTGAAGAACTTTGTCAAAGACACTACAAAGGTACGTAAGAGAGCTGATAAAAGTAAATCTAGAGTTGTTTTACGCCGTTCTCTACTCTAAATTTAACGCGAAGTTGTTAAGAACCCTGGACAGATAAGTCGAGTATCTTTGACTGAGGCGGATTGAAAAATGTCTCAAAAGGTACTCGATGTTGCCTTCTGAAAGAAGTGGCAAAATCTGTTAAACCTGTGACTAAGCCTCCAGTAAAACAATATTACATACAAAATCGATTGAAATAGAGCAGAGGACAACATGAAAAGGGATTTTTCCAAAGTTTTGTTCACGGATTAAGTGCGTGTCACTCTTAATGGCCCAGATGGCTGGAGTAGTAGATGGGTCCTAGATTGACGCCATCATCAAAAGCGTTTAAGGCGTCAACAAGGTGGTGGTGGCATTATGATCTGGGCTGGGATTATCAGAGGTACGTTAGTTGGCACATCGAGAGTCCCAGAAGGCGTAAAGATGACGTCAAATGCTTATATAGCTTTTTTGAAGGGGCACTTTGCACCATGGCTGAAGAAGCAAAGGTTGACGTTCAGAAGAACTATTATTTTTATGCAGGATAATAACCTTTCGCATGCAGCAAACAAAAGCAAAGAGTATTTTCAACAACTGGGGGTATCTGGGCTACGAATGATGGAGTGACCTGCGAACTCACCAGATTTGAACCCAATTGAGAACCTTTGACGTATCATGAGAAGACGCTTCTAAGCATGTTGATGCCAATTTCAAAGCAAAGATTAGTCGTGCGATGCTCTCCAAGAGGTATCGCGAGGAATAACTGTTGACGAAATCACAAATTTGGCCAATTCTGCGGACCAACGTCTTTTACAAATCATTCATAAAAAAGGATCGCATATCCCCTACTAATACGTAGAAATTGTTTGTAGTTAGTTTGTTCTAAGCATTTTCCTTAGTTAACTTAATGTTTGAAAATTATTTCAATACACAAGTTATGAGTATATTGTGTTTTTTTCTAAACCTCGTTAATCACTTGACACACTGAAATAAACAGATATTCCTATCTTGTGACATAGTCTCGCTAAATGTGCTTAAAATAATTGTATTTTCTTACGGGAGTAGCTGAATAGTATTGTAAGCACTTTCTCAAAGTTTCATGGTTTTTATTCACTCGTTCCTTAAATATTTAAAAAAAATGTAAACTCGTTAATAATTTGATAGGCAGTGAAGTGTATAAAAACTTAATTTATCTTACTTTTCATAGTAATTGCAATGCCTCTGTTTACGAATAAAATTTCACATGTGCAGAAGGATTTCAATAATGTTATATCGTTTCAAAACAGATTATTCGTGGTATCCTCGACGGGTCTCCATATATCAAAGCATTTTATAATACGAAATATAGTCACCAAGCATGACCCATCTTGCACAGCGTCAGCTATTTATATGCATAGATATTGACAGAAAATTTTCGATCTAGATATGTACACCTTAAGCAAAAATAATTATATTCCATATGCGCAGCTTATATTCTTGAAAAACCAATAACCAAAGAGCCTTTGGCCGTGAACATTAGACGATTTTATTAGACAATTTTATTAGGAGTGTATTAAACGATTTTAGCAGGCAGAATTTGCACTATTGGAGAATCATTAGGGTCGTTCTAATGTAAGACTCAAAATTGTTCACACACACAAAAAAGTTAAAGTATTACGAAAACGGGAGAGGTGCAATAAAAACGAGTGGTCTTTTGTGCCCCAGAACCTTATTTCCACATAGTCACCGCCATTGTTAATGCACTTGTGCCAGCCTATTTTAATACCACAGCGGTAAAATTACAAGGCGCGCTTTGTCACTCACATTTCTATTTTCACTCTGAAATCGACGAACTCATTTCCTAACCGCACAGACATCAACTGCATTGGCTTTTTAAACGTCAATAGACACCAGTGAATATAGATATGTTTAGGTTATCTGCATAGAGAATTTCAATGAGACATATCTGCTTCGACCGTACGTTCATGACATCAGGTTCTTTCTTTGAGTCTCACACCGTCAATATCTGTTCAAGTAATGACTAAATGATTCAGTTAAAATAAACTATAATTTTGATTTTTTTCTGATATATTAAAACGTAATGGAAAAAAATGAGGCATTACCTTTATCTATCTACGAAAAATTAGCAGAAGCGTAAAAGATAGCATATGTTGACGGGCCGTATAATTATCGTACACCGTAAAGCGTTAACAATTTACGTGAATAACAGTTTAATTATACATACTGTGTCAAAGAAAAGATCTATATGGCATGGGGTTTAGTTTTTAATCATGTTGCAAAGCGGTCCATAATACACACATTGAGGCATTCTATTAAAAAAAATAAATTAAAATGTTATAATGACTAAAACGAATAAACGGGATTTTTGATTAGAGAAAACAATGAATTAGAAAAATATTATTTGGTAGGCTTTTATAATATCTTTTATGCTTATATCGTTGTCTTAAACCATTTTAAACAGAAAATGGAAAAACCATCCATAGTTTTGTTTTAGAGCATATTAGCATTTTTTTTAATGCTGAATAGTTTTATTTTTAAAATGTATATATATATATGTATATATATATATATATATATATATATATATATAGCTGTAGATTAATTGTTTGTTAGATATCTTACAGCCAAACAATTCTCTCTTGTCTATATACGCAAAGTGTTACTGAAGTGTCGCTTATCGTAAACTTCTAATTTAATGAACTTACCTTTTTGGCTGGGAATAATCGATTAAAATATGCTAAAATAATAAAACGTTCAAAAGTTCTCCGTATGAAGAATGAATATATTCATTACCTTATGAGACCATATATAAGCAGAATAGCTTTTTCAGGTAGAATATAGATATAAAATACGCATTCGATTTTAGTTCTAGATGCCATTTCACTCAAAAATCTGTCGCAAACAGACGTAGAGATTTGAGATGAAGGATTTATGGAATCACGCTAAAAAAAGGCCCCTGATTCATGAAAAGGAGATTTTGCGAAATCCTGCGAGACTTTAGTGGATCACGTTTTTTGGGAGTGGGGGACTTGTGACTTGACCGACCCAAAGGACGATTGGGTTCTCCACGGGAGGGAGCGGAAACTTAAAATTCATTATTAATACGTGCATGTGTATCTCTTTATTAAATTTAGTGTGCCCGGGCGACAGCAAAAATAGTAAATGATTCTGTTTTAATCATTTTTGATTATCTGTTAACAGCTCTGTCATTTTAAAAGTTGAGCGAAAACATATGTAGCGAACCAGTGCCAATAATGCGATTTCATATATTGAAGAACAAATGTTTATACCTCGACTACAGCCATCTGACCTATGGATGACAAGCATGATCCAAAAGGCCTGGTAACTAGCTGTCGACTTTTCCAGGTGCTATAACATGGGAACTTGAAGAGAGATTCAATCTAGACAAGACGGAAGTGACGCTGTCTTAGTTGAATGGGTGAGGAAAACGCCCCTAATCACCCCGCCAAGCATTATATAATGATGTGGGGAACTGAAAAAAGTAAGTTTTGGAGTTGCTTTTGACGGAGTTTGAGGTTTGGCGTCCAAAGTTGAGAATGATTGCTTACCGCCTCTTTAGGACACCCCGTATCACTAAGCCGCATTACTAAGAGGAAGAGGAAGGGAAAAGACTTAAAGTCTTATTATCGACTATATGAACTCTATATTTGTGAATTATATATATATATATATATATATATATATATATATATATATATGTATATATTGTTTAATAAATTAGTAAACTAGAAGAGCTAAGATTGTTTTCTCTGTCCACTGAACGTTTTTCAATCGGACAGCAAATTATGAATGATTGTTTCTTATTACTTAACGGTGATCGACCAGCGAGACGACAGCATATCAACCCTGACACGAGAAAACTTAACATACACCGACCGCGAATGAAAGTCTGACGTGCGCCACCGACGGGTTTACTGCATTGACGACGATAGGTCACGATTTTGTGACCTGCGACTAGGGTAGCGACACACTCTTGTTCTATAACCCCAGATTGCCGCTTTTGTGATAAAAAGGTATGTCAGCAAGGGTTCTAGTCACAGCTTTGTGCCGTGACCAGGATAGACCATGACTTATCAAAAAACATAACATTGGGTCTAATCACAAAAGGATCACTATAGCGGATCACAGGCTGAGAATTTGAAATATGTTAGTTTAAAACACAACGGATGAGTTAAATCTCTACATCCTCTTTAATCCTAGCGAGCAATTTATCGATTCGTGTCCGAGCCGCTGCATTGAGTTCAATAAACCCAACTCTACAAATCACACATGCACGAACTTAGCGTGTCCATTATTGTGTGCATAGAAAGATTCGCATTTAGACAAGAATTTGGTAAAAACAACAACAGGGCAACCGCAATTAAATTGAGAAACACACGAGGCGACACACAGAGACATCAACTAATATAATGTCGCACCTAACGCATACTTATCATTAACAGTTTTGATATAAAAATCTTTCACTTTTACATATAATGCGTTTTATTTCGATATTTAAATGTATAAAAGCGTTTAAATGGTTACATAATTGCGTTCAATGCATGTAGTCGGCGAATAGCAATCTGGATAGTATACATTCGTGATCAGATAAGACTAATAGATAACTTACACTAAAGCTTAAACTTCAATTTTTGACTTTTTTTATTTATCGTTTTTATATATCTGTTTTAATTATTATTTCTTAAATTCTTTATTAAATATTTTTAATGTTTCTCTTTTTTATTTTTACTTTGTATTATACGTAACGTTCTCCCGTTTATTAATAAATTTCCGTGTTCCTTGTTTGATATTCTTTCGCTCGGTATTTTGATTTTTTCTCCTTTCATTTTTTATCATCTAGACTTCATTTAATTATCCATCTTATTTTTTATCGATCGGTATTTCTTGCATACATTCAAATAAATATTAATATATCTCTATATTTATTTATATGTTACTATATATACATACATACGTATATATATATATATATATATATATATATATATATATATATCTGTACCATTTTATCTACAAATTATGGATTAGTTTCCTATATTTATACGCAAATGTTTTTATTCTTATATATTTTACTTCATTTGACATATGTTACGATATACACCTTCTATTCCCTATATAAATGTACCAAACATATTTTATTTCTAAGTTTTATTTTTTATAATGCTATTTCTTCTCCGCTTCTGATGAGATGCATTTAATTTGGAAACACAATGGGCAAAAGAGATTCTTCTTTTTTGTGTTTTTACTTATTGATATAATATTATAACAAAATTAATTGGAATACTGATTATTCACTGTTTATTTTATTTATATATATATATGTGTATATATGTATATATATATGCATATATAAGAGCAAACAGTTAATAAAACATGTTAAAACACCTTGCAAAAGAGTTAAAACAAAATTAAGGAAACACTTGATAAGTGGATAGCCCTTAATCCGCGGAGTTTCGAAGAAATACTTTCCTTCTTTTTTCATCAGAGGGTAGGAATTAGCAAAATGCGGGATCGGATTTTGCGTACAAAAGTATTTGATGAAACTGCAAGTAAGTCAAAGATCTTACTTGATAACAAAATGTGAAGAAGATGCCGTATTTTGCTAATTCCTACTCTCTGATGAGAAGGGAAGTATTTCTTCGAAACTCCGCGGATTAAGGACTATCTATCAAGTGTTTTCTTTTCAGATTAAATATGTTTTTAACTGTTTTCAAAGTGTTTTTTAACATGTTTTATTAACTGTTTACTCTTATTCTAAGCTCTATCGCCTATTTGGTTTTATCGATCTTTTACATCTGGTTGAGATTATTTTATAAATAGTAATTCTTTAATGTTTATACTTTATTTTTACTATTTTGGATCATTTTGGTAAATTTAACGCAATTAACTAAGCCATTGGGTATTATAAATAAACATGCAAGATTCAAACAAACTCCGTTAAAAAATGTTTTGTAAATCTTGCCCATTTTCAACTTCGCAGATTTGTGCTCTTTCAAAAACATTATTGATGACAGATTGCATAATTTCTGGATTGCGATTGGACTAGCCCCGACATATTGTGGAAATATGTTTAACATATTTAAAGGAGACATCAGGAACGAAATAAGAAAGTTAATTCAAATCGAGAGATTCTGTAATCAGTAATGAATTATTGTGTTGGAAAAAGCACAAATATGCGAAGCTGAAAATTGGGAATATTTAAAACACAATATTTTGCAGGAATAAAATTTTTTGGAATTTTGCATTTTTTACAAAATATTTCCAATGGGTTAGTAAGATTTCGTTAAAAGTACAGAAAGATATCCTAAAAATTAAAGATTCTATTTAAATTATATATATATATATATATATATATATATATATATATATATATATATATATATATATATATATATATATGTGTGTGTGTGTGTGTGTGTGTGTGTGTGTGTGTGTGTACTATTGTATACAATTTCATTTATATAATTAAGGTATATTAAAAGGTATTAGTTTCACAAGAATCAGTAAATAATAGAATTCGTAAAGCTAAATCTTAAATATGTTTTAATAAACAATAGGTGTATTAATAATGTTTTATTACATTATATCGTTTTATTCTATTCACTAATGTTTATAGAATAGTCACAGATAAATACAGGAAACATAGAGATCTTACACCGATATTCCTTTCATCAAACAGTGTAACTCTATATGCACACGAGCCATTAAATGAGCAATACGGCAAATGGACGACCTAGGCTCTAAAATCATTAGACATCAATTAACAATTAGGGGAAAACATTGAAATACCGGAGTGTATGAACTATTACGGTTAAAAGATAAAATAATAAATAAATTTGTTGTTTTCTTATATTAAATGTTTTTATTGGAAAATGTATAATGGATGCATTAGAATTAGATGCGACGTCAATTAGTTTTAAACTAGACGGGTGAACATTTATAAACGGGCGAAGCTTTTCAAAGAAAATGTTGTAATATTTTGTCTTCAACAAACCATTTAATAGAGAAAGTAAAAATGAATCGTATTCTTATTAGCGTATTTTAGTGAATATATGGAAAATGCTCGCCGAATTACCTGACCTCTGCATTGAGATAAAATAAGTGTATATAGTAATATATTACTGAGTTATAGCTTAAACTTTTATGTTAATAAAATTTAGATATAATATATATATATATATATATATATATATATATATATATATATATATATATATATATAAAACGTGCACGTGTCAACGTGATACGGCATAATCACGGTGACACACCGGTTCTCGTCAGGTCACCGAAGTTAAGCAACGTTGAGCCTGGCTAATACCAGATGCGTGACCATTTGGGAATTTTAGCCGTGGCATGTGCTCTCCGCTTATCTCGGCATTGGTTCCAGTCGTCTTGTACCTCAACTTGCCACTGATATGCAAAAATGTTGACTCAGGAGAGGCGTGGTTGAAGATTGCGCAACATTTGCCACTCAAATTTCACGCGCGGGCACCCTTACAGTGGGTATCCATAGTCTGTCAAGACTGAAGGAAGCCTTTTTTATGTGTGTAAACACCTCAGTGTCTGTGTGTGTGTTGTGTATGTCTGTGTGTGTGTGTGCCTCTCTCTCTCTCTCTTTCCATTTTTACTCGCTAACCATTGAGATTTTGTATGGGTATTTGCTATGATAAGTAGCAGCGAACTAATGATTGCGGTATCATTCTATGGACAAGTAGTAATTGAAAAGGGGCAATTAATTATTAGTCACCTCACTACCACATATCCCCTAGAAATTTACTCAGAAACTACTGGACCAATTTTGATGTGATATTGTACTGACCTTTGTTATAATAACGTGCAGTGATTTTTTTTAGATGCATCAATTTGAGTTGATATTAGTAGTGATTTATAAGGATTACTATTTAATAAAACATGTTCTCAAATAGAACCTTATTAAACCGTCACTTTGGTATGAATACTCATTCGATGTATAATTTAACTGTGGAAATATTTAGTTTACTAATTTGCTGCCTTCTACATGATGAAGGGTAAACAATCAAGAATATAGTCAAAAGTTTAATACGAAGGGTGTCTATGTTATATGAATTGAAATTATTAGTATTTTCTAAAGAGGAATCGTAACCGATCGATAAGTCTTCTAACAGCAAGAACATATTTATATTTCATAATCCTTTGACAATTTATTGGAATAGTATGTGATCTCCTCATAAATCAGTCAGTATGATATTGTCTGTTTTTTTTCATTGTATAGCGTATGCATGTATAAATAATAAGTCTGCACTAAGGTGATATGTTATGCATTTTTCTTTGCCATGTATATTTTTAGTATTTTCTAGTGATTGTAAAATGTTTCCTTGTTGGAGCATCTCAAGCAGGGCATCAAATAATAATGTTACATCATTGTCTCTTTATCACCTTCTCTTGTCAGAGGTCATTGGGTTCACTATTTTATTGGCAAACATAAATAACATTTTGAAGCGTCTGTTCATGTTTTTCATGAAGGGAGAAACATGTGAATCCTGATACGAACGCACAATCAATAAAATAAAATGTGGTTGGGTAGCGTGTCTCACACTACGCCCGCTCAGACGATAGCCGACTTGTTTTTTGCAAGGAAGTCAGAACTTATCAAGTCCCAGAGGTCCTTCAAGGATAAGGGTTAATAAGTGTACAGTGGTCAATGGGACAATGCCGCAATAATTGTTAGTAGTGGGAATTTGGTAATTTGGATTATTTATGGGAACAGCTCATCAAGAATTTGTTTACGTTGGACTTGAAGACGACCATATTATAGTCAACTGCAATCAGGCAAAAAGAAGAGAGAGCCACAGGTGCGCAGTTCTAAGAAATAAACTTTCTTCATGAAATCTACGATAAGGTTTAAGCACAGAAAAAGAGTGGGGGAAAATTATTGATAGTGTTTTCAGCTAGACGAATGTTTCTCGTGAACGTTTGGCGATGGGGGCCAGAGATTGGAGCTTAAACAAGCACTTGCCATGAACATAATTATAAAGAAGAGAGAGCCTCGCAAGGTCTCTTCTGTGAGAAATAGGTTGCAGGAAAGAGAAAAGAGATTCCCCCACTAGGCTACGAAGTCTGTTTTGAACTCTGTCAAGGCAGGATAGGTTTTAAATGAATTAAAAGTAACCAGCCACTTCTTTCCCCATTGTACAATATTCACAAGATTAGAAGAGAGAGAATCAGTTAACGGTCTTTGATGTACTTTAACAGATTGTAGTGTCGTCAGCATAAATGCCTACGAATGATCTAAACATGTGATTTGGAAGATCATTGATGTGGATTAAGAAAAGAGTTGGGATCAGGAATGACCCCTGAGGGACTCCATGATTAATACTCTTAGCTTCTGATTTCTTCCTATTAACCACTACTCTTTGAACCTATCAGAAATGATTTAATAATTGAGAAGACATTACCAGCTATAGCGTAACTGGAGATCTTGTGAAGTAAACCTTTATGCCATACTCTATCAAAGGCCTTTGATATGTCAAGAGCAACTGCCATAGATATGAACCTTCCGTTAAGAGATTCGCTAATCCTATGATATATCCGTAAGCACACCTGCTTTAGATCTAACAGAACGGACACAATATTGAATATCACTAAAAAGTGTGTTTCTGCTGAGGTGGAAGATTACTTCTTTATTTAACACAGATTCCAGCGACTTACTCATAACACACAGAATACTTATTGGTCTGTACTGATAGGGAGATGACCGATCACCTGAATTCGTAAATACAGATCATACTAAGGAGTTTTTCCAGGGATGTGGGAAGCAATTCTCCTTAAGACAACGCTGAAACAGCTGTGTATGTATGGGAGTTGGTTCTGGTTGAAGCTTCACCTTACCGTACTTCTTGCTTGTAAGGTCCAGGGAGACGATTCTTGGTCTCCACCTGCACCCATAAATATGAAACCTATGTAAAACAAAAGACTAATCTACCAGAAAATGAATTTATAAAATTTATCATCATCCAACTATAAAAGCAGCTGTGGAGATTTTTCTCATGTCTATTAAATAAATAAAAAAAGAACTTGATGCAATAAATTCTTGAACTAGTAATTATTTTTATTTTATTTAGAACAGATGATAGGATTATGTTTTATAAATTTACCACACTGACGAGAAGGGCAACTAGTCTACAAAATAGTCATGAAAATCCCAATCGAATGTCCTGGGTAGAAGCGGTTTAAGCGATTAGTAATGTATGTTCCTGTTTTTAAACAGGTTGGATAAAATATTAAAAGGCACACCACCTTGTAGAAAACAGTGAAAAGTGGAGTTACTTGTATTGAAAGCCTTTACAGGTGAACCGCCCAATACTGAAGATATTAAACGGTTTAAAGGTGGATCTCCTAGTACTAAAAGCATGATAAACTGAATCTCCTATTACTGAAAGCCTTAAGAAGTTAACAGCCAAGTACAGAAATCCTTAAGGAAGATTGCACGAAAGGTTTTTCACAACAAACCATCACTTTCGCGTATCTTTACTGAGGGCATCTACTATTTTTTTTAGATTAGACTACTCGCTTTTAGATGTACGTTTTTACTGTATAATTTTGATGAAGACGATTTATTTTCAAATTGTTACCATGCACAAGAATTTCCATATGCGTCCAGCATCTCTATATATATTAATGAAAAATATTTTTAATTTCAGTTTTGCTTTAATTAAAATGCAATTGTGTCATGAATATTGCAATTACAGAATGTTGTAATTCCATTTTCACGCAAGTTTATTAATTAGAAGATATTATTTGAATAATATTTTTCGATTTAATTATCGTGAATTACTTTGGAGTTTGTTTTCAATCATTTTAATTATATTGATTATTATTTTTTTTAGATGGATATCGTTTAGTGGTTAAAGAAGATTACTAAAAAGACTTTCTAAAGCAATGTTTGTTCAAAACGAATTAGGAAATTCACTAATTGGAAAAAATAGAAGATTTACTTAAAATATCATCAGTGATTTTCTTTCTCGGATTGACGCGTGCAAAGTAATTTACGTGTTTGTACAGTTCATCATTATTCTGAACACTCTCCTAGTCAGGTTTAGTAGGAGAGTAGAACCTACATTTGATTATAATAATAATAATAATAATAATAATAATAATAATAATAATAATAAATGCTAAATTGGTAGAAATCTAAATTTATAAAGCCTAAGCTAGCAACTCTGCACAAAAATATTATAGTGATAAACATTTGAGTCAGCCTTGTTTTCGAATATTGTTATAAAACTATATGGTCATTGTTGTAATAGCTTGAGGAAAACAGAACGTGCAGTATCTTTAACGTGTATATATATATATATATATATATATATATATATATATATATATATATATACCTCTTCAAATCAATTTTGTACATTTTATTAATAAAGATGAATAAATAAACTAAAAAATATATAATTAATTCAAAATTTTAAAACTACTTATGAAAAACGTTTCATTTCTTGTGTTTTTCCAAAATAAATAACACAAAATTAATTGAAATTCACGCGTATTTTAAAATCTTGCAAAAACATAAACAGTGTAATACTTAACGATACGTGTTTGCATTCATGGCGGATCTTGATAAATGAATTGGAAATTTCACAATAACGTGAAAAAATCCTAACACCACTGCATAAACAACTTTAATAGCCCATAATTTTTTTTTACTAACTTTCACTCTTTCTTTTTCAGGTATTTTTTGTTATATTTGTTCAATTACCATTAACTGATTACGGCGTTTATTTCCAGGACCACCGTAGTTAGCGTAAAATTTGCTCATTAATTCAAATTTGCAAATAAAAAGTAGAATAAATTGAATTAAATATTACATATTTTACTAAAAATCTATATATTGGATATGTAAAACTTATGATTTTAAAAGAGCTCGATATGTCAGCGATTTTGGACATAGTAATTTAGTAATATTATTTAGGGATTCCAGAGTGAATAAATCCAGTTGAAATTTTGTGATGACCTTAATAGAGTTTTTAAGTTTGCGTTCTAAAATATTGAAATCACGAATTACGAATTTTGTAATTCTCAAATCTGCTATTTCTATATAACTATTTGCTTTACAATTGCATTTTCTTTGATATCAAGTATTTACTTCCTCCTCTCTCGAAAATAAACTTTCTCCTGTGTAGGATGTAAAACTTTCTCCTGTGTAGGATGTTACACTCTATTTAATGGTATCTGAGTAAAAAAGTACTTCTCGATAGATAAAATAGAAAAAGAAAAAATACGTACGATACAGATAGCAGCAAATAAAATTTATACAGTTTTCCTACGAAGGCAATATTATTTAACGAATTAAATATACAACTGACTTTGTCTTACAATACAAAAATCAACAAGTTCAGACGGACATTTTGTAAGTGTAATCATACGTCATTCGGTTGGACACATTAAACCAAGCAATATGAAATCGAATTTGATGGGCCTGATACATTGTCAAACAGTACACTGGAAACATCCGTCAAACATACATATTTCTTAAACGAAATACCATGTTTCAATTTTCTAGGAGTTTTTTTTCCAGAAATTTCATCCAAACTAGCTTGTAATTCACATAATATTCGATAGTGCTGTTTTAAATAATCAACAAAAACTTAAGCGCAGGGAAATTAATAGAAAACGGTTAACAAAGAATGGAGAAAATTGAGTAAAGAATCAGTGTCATGAGCATTCAATTGATTCATATTTTATGAATTTTTGTGAAAAATCCATTAACCAAAGTTGTTCTTCTGCAAATTCTAAAATGTGTAATTAATGTGATATTTTACATAGGTTTTCAGTTATATATTAGCGCAGTAAATATAGAGTATATGATGTAACTCTATTTGATGAAAATAATCATGTCAGTTATATGCATTTTTAAGAAGCTCTAATGCTTCTCGCGGAATACAGAGCACCCCTGCAGGAACATTTGCGAAAGGTAATTTTTACGGCAAATAAGCATATCCATCTAAAAAGGGGTATGGTAAATGTTATTTTTAAAGCTAAACAACTGTGACTAAATTAATAAATATTGTTTCGCACATGGTCAAAAAATATAGTGAAGGAAACCAAAAACGCGGGGATGTTTTCGGTAACAATTGATATTTCCGAATATGTTTTGCTTATGGTCAGAGTGCAATTGTCCGTAGATATGTTGTTAGGAAGAGACCTAAATAAAACCTAATCTATCTAATAATTCAAGTGAAACATGCTTTCACAGCAAGTTACGAAATTCACTTGAAAAGTTAACCCTTATGAAATGCTTTAATATACATGATCCGAATTACTGGAAATCAGGGCCGTAAATATTTCAGTGGGCAGAATACTATTGGACAAAATACTATTGGACAGTGACCGTGTGGCTGACAAACAATAAACTGTTTGCCAGACAAATTTATGGATAAAAATAAATGAATCGCGGAGTGAGATAAAAAAATAATAATTTTGTTCTTATAGCAGCATGATGGAATGATGGATGGAGGAGAGAAATGCGCAGGAATTCTAAGAGAAACGCAGGGAGTTTTCTAGCATGAGTAGCATTTAGATTCTTAATGTCATATCATGAAAACGTGTCCCCTCTTTTTCTTTCTTAATTGGTTTTATGATATAATAATGCTATATGTGAGTTTTCGTCCTCACCTTTTATTTAATATATATATATATATATGTGTGCGCGCGTGTGTGTGTGTGTGTGTACACACGCACACACACATATATACATCGTTGAAGGTTTCAAATTTATTATTTAAAAGTCATAACATTCGGCCATAGTGAGCTAATATTATAAGATAATGATCTATGCATGCGAGCTTAAGTGACTGATTGTCTATTTAAATTTTAAAGTTG
The DNA here is from genome assembly GCF_053919585.1 of Euprymna scolopes. Classification (NCBI taxonomy): domain Eukaryota; kingdom Metazoa; phylum Mollusca; class Cephalopoda; order Sepiida; family Sepiolidae; genus Euprymna; species Euprymna scolopes. The sequence goes on along the minus strand of NC_136494.1, from coordinate 62,063,221 downwards.
TCAAAAACAAGAACGGAATTTCGTTAAGGGATGACATAATTATTAAAATTATATTTTTTAATAACACCTAGATACGCTAATGTTTCATCCTATCGGGGATCATCAGTGCAGGGTAACACGTTTACTACCGGTCAGGATATTCGAGCCCGGCCACGAAGACATCTCTGACTTCATTAGCAAGGAACAGTAGTCCGAGGAATAATTATACAAATAGCCAATCTTCATCTCAAAAATTCAGAAACGTCATATCAATTCGGTATAGACCCGAGATAATACAAAACTGGAAACAAATCAAAACACTCTACCAAAAACTGGCAAGGATGGCTAACCACCTCACAGTGCCGTGATCTAAAGCTAGTACGACCAGGCTTAACATTGAGACTACCAGTCAGCTCCAGGCGGGTACAAAAATCGCAAAACGAGTAGAGCATGAACTCGTTCGAGACAGAATCTACAACATTCGGTTGAAGAAACATCAATTACAGACCAAAATTTCCAACAATCTTACCCCATTCTTGGAGAGTATATATCAGATTGATAGCAAAACCCGCAACCAAAAACATATCCTATAAGAAATTTAAGGAGATTAAGTCTCGCCAAATAAAGAAATTGGATAGTTTTAAAGCTAAGATTCCAAGTCCACCATTCACCGATAAGAGCCATATTCAACCAAAGTAAACGTCTGCTAACTCCCTCTGAGGAATCAGTGCTGAACAAAGGTTTCAACTTCGCCACAACCATAAAGCGAATTTCATACTAAGATATGGTAGCTCCAATAGAGTAGGCAGCCTTGAATAAACCCAAATCACAACGAGATTAATTAAGGTGGAAAGTGAGATAAGCACTTGAGAATTCAAAGCCTCCAAAACCAAACTTCTCAAAGAAAGAAGTACTGGCTATCAATTCCCTGCGTGGTGACAATTATATCATAATACTATCAGCAGACAAAGGCAATGCTACATAAGTAATGGATAGAGCAGAATATTCCAAGAAATTGGCAGATTTATAGAATTTGGTGGCTACTGTAAAGTGAAAAAGAAACCGACCCTGAAAACGGAAAGGAAGCTGTCACAGATCCTCAGTAAGAACAAGAACCTTATACCACATGCGAAATACAGACAGCTAGTACAACATTATAGCAAGCTACCACACCTATACGGCCTACCTAAGGTTTGAAAGATTGTTAGGGCTCGAGGTTCAGTATGCCATCCATTGAGCCGATGTCTGGTAGATATAATCAACGCAATCATCTATCATTCGTCAAAAACGCATCTCACTTCGTGGAAATAATAAAAATTCCCCCATTTATTCGTGGAAATAATAAAACTTCTCTCATTTATTTCAACCAGATGGTGAGTCCAGATGTAGTGTTCAGGAAAGTACCCACGGATGAGACTCTGACAGTGGTACGGGATAAGCTGACATCGAATGCCTCACTGAAAGAACACACTTGCATCCGAATTGACAATATAATGGAGATGTTGCTTTTCTGTGTAGAAACTGCATACTTCGTGATGGGATCTGATATATATCGGCAGGATAAAGGTTTGGCGATGGGATCACCATTGTCCCCGGTACTAGCCAATGCATACATGGAATACTTTGAGGAAATGGTATAAGAATCAGCACCATTAAAACCAATAATATTGTTACGATATGTAGATGACACATTCATACTCTAGCCCCATCAGGAATATGTCCAAACGTTACTAGACCCTCTAAACTCAATCCGTTCAACTATACAGTTCACAATGGAAAAAGAAAATAACAATAAATTATCGTTCCTAGATGTGCTGATACCTTGCACATATCAGGGGTTTATGTCATCTGTATACCAAAAGCAAAAGCTGTCACGGGACAGTATCTAAACTATAACTCCCACCATCCATATAATGTAAATAAAGTAATCATCCGTTGCTTACAACACCGAGCAAAAGCAATATACAATAACATCAGTGCATATCAACAGTAGATGGACAGTTTAAGAGAAACCCTCCACCGAAACAACTATTCAGAGAGCATGACATCAGCTTACCGTCTTGACATTTTATAATAAATGTTTAAATTTCAACTGTATTTCTCGAGGGTAACGTTGGACGTGTAATTTTGTTCCTTGCTAATGAAGTCAAAGATGCCATTATAGCCGAATTCGAATCTCCCAACCGGTGGTAATCGTTACACTCTCCACTGATAATTCTCGAAAGGATGATATACTAGTTTATGTAAGTATTTAAAAATAATAATAGTTTTATATATATATACATATATATATATATATATATATATATATATATATATATATATATAGTTAGAGAGAGAGAAAGAACGAGAGAGAGAATTAGACCGGAAGTCTAGAAGAGCACAATTTTATTTAATGTAGTAATAATTTTAACGCTCATAGTACTGTAGATATATAATAAGCTCAATCTGTATAGTTATGCTAGAGCTACGATATTTATGTTGAGGATAAAGATTAATAAGGATAAAATATGCATCAGTTTCAAAAGGAGAAGCAAAACAACATTAAATGGAGACTACCAGTTTCTTTTGGTGGCTAATGATTCAGAGAATTTATTTATTTTTCCAAGGATTCTGATTACATATTTCTTTTTATATTTAAATCAAATATTTTTAATTAGGTTGATTAAATCGTTTACAAAACTGTCTGTGTCCTTGTTTTTTTTTTAGGGTTTATACATATTTTTTGTTTATAGAATTTCGCCGCTTTTCTTAGTGCGTCAGCCTCCTTGAGGGTATTATTTTCCAGTCCATGGGATTGAACATACAGCTGGGCGGTTTATTTCGCTGTGATGGTTTTCGAAGTGGTTGGCTTTGCATCTCCTATTCCTTACGAATGTATTACCATTTCGAATCAAATCAAGCTAGTTAAATAGATATCGTTAGATAGGATGGCTATACATTTAGTTTAGAATTGTACGTTTTCATCTCCTGAAACACATCTACAAGTACAAGGAAACGCCCACCAATGAGAAGGAGATACATATAATTTATATCCTCACCCCATTTGTGCTGATGAGGAGAAAATATTAAAAAAAAACTTTCATTGTCAATAATTGCCAATATTATTTGTCAATATTAATAAAACAGAGGACATTTCCGAGAGGATCGTACACTCAATTTGATTTTATTTTGTTTCTTCTTTTTGAGACTGATTCATAATTTGCAATTACCTAGCTTTATCCTCGATATATATATATATAAATATATATAAATATATATATATATATATATCAATTGTTGACTCTCCCCTGCTGAAGTTGAACGAATTGGGCTACGAAACTGCCTCGCCCACTATACACTCCAGACGTTTAACCTACCGACTACAACTTTCTCAAGCATCTCGACATCTTTCTTCGTAAGAAATGCTTCAATAACCTAATCGACATCAGAAATTTCTTCAGCAACTTCATCGCCATCCGAATGCAAGATTTTTAAATACACTTGCTTTGCTTTTACAAAAGTGTGTTTGTACTTATTTCGATCAATAACCGTTTGTCTTAACAAAGATATGTTCATCTGAAGTTAAAAGCCGTAATAACGTTCTGATAAACTATATATATATATATATATATATATATATATATATATATATATATATTCTATATCTCTTTCTATGATTTATTTAGTGCTTGAAGTTCGTGTAAAATTTCAATAGGAATGTTCAATGGAAGTAAACCATTAATCTCTCTCTCTCTCTCTCTATTTATATATATGTATATATATATATATATATATATATACACTAAAACTGGTAATGAGTAACAACCTTAAGACCCTTGTCAATTCTATTGCAGATCAAATATGTGTTTTATTATATATATATATATATATATATATATTTATATATAATGTGTTTTATTATATATATATATATCTTAGTAAAAACCTTAAGAGATTGACCAATGCGTTTGCAGAGCAAATATGTGTTTAATTATATATATATATATATATATATATATATA